>NC_057804.1:650220345-650407545 GCF_018294505.1 Triticum aestivum
CATCTCCATGGTATGGCGCGAGGTCTTTGACGTTGAAGATGTCGCTCACATTGTGCTTGCCTCGTGGTAGGTCGATCTTGTAGGCGTTGTCGTTGTAGCGTGCTAGCACCTTGAAAGGTCCATCGGCTCGAGGGAGAAGCTTGGACTTGCGTTCGTTGGGGAAGCGGTCTTTGCGAAGGTGTAGCCACACAAGATCACCAATGTTGAAGACCATGGGTTGCTTGTTGTCGTTGAGCTTGGTTGCTAGTCGTTGTAGTTGTCGCTCGATGGTGTGCCTTGTATGTTCATGCATCTTCTTGATGTAGCTTGCACGGGCACTTGCGTCGAGGTTGGTGCGCTCTTGTAGAGGAAGAGGTAGAATGTCCAATGGGGACAATGGGTTGAAGCCGTAGACGACCTCGAAGGGGGACTTGCCGGTCGTCGAATGTCTTGCAAAGTTGTAGGCGTACTCGGTGATGGGTAGGCACGCCTCCCACTCCTTGATGTTATTCTTGATCAACACGCGAAGTAGAGTGGAGAGTGTACGGTTTGTCACCTCCGTTTGGCCGTTGGTTTGTGGATGGTATGCCGAAGAGAACAAGAGCTTGATTACTAACTTGGCGCATAGCGTCTTCCAAAAGTAACTCAAGAACTTGACGTCGCGGTCTGATACAATCGTCTTTGGCACTCCATGAAGTCGCAAGATTTCCCTACAAAAGAGATTGGCAATATGTGAAGCATCGTCTATCTTGTTGCAAGGAATGAAATGTGCCATCTTAGAAAATCGGTCCACAACAACAAAGACGGAATCCTTGCCATTTTTAGTTCTAGGCAAACCAAGTACAAAATCCATACTAATGTCTTCCCAAGGTTGATAAGGAATAGGAAGGGGCATGTAAAGACCATGGGATTGAGCTTTAGACTTAGCTTTGCGACATGTAGAGCAACGGTTGGTGAAGCGTGAGACGTCACGGAACATCTTGGGTCAAAAGTAGTTCTTGGAGAGCGTGGCGAAAGTCTTGTCGCGTCCAAAGTGTCCCATGAGTCCGCCTCCATGAGCCTCTTGCAAAAGGACCAAACGAAGAGAAGACTCGGGATTGCAAAGTTTGTTAGCTCTCATAAGATAATTACCCTTTATGTAGTATCGTTCCCAAGACATGTGCGTCAAACACTTAGCATAAGGAGTAGCAAAAGAAGGATCATGCTCATACAAGTCTTTTATATGCTCGAAACCAATAACATTCAACTCAAGTTGAGTGACAAGCGTGCATATGCGTGAAAGTGCATCCGCAACTACATTTTTTTTACCCTGTACTTGATCACATAAGGAAAAGATTCAATGAATTCACTCCATTTGGCATGACGCTTGTTCAATTTAGTTTGACCTTTAGGTACTTAAGCGTTTCATGATCGGTATGGATGACGAACTCATGAGGTCTAAGGTAATGTTCCCAAACATGTAGCACATGCACTAAAGCATATAATTATTTGTCATAGATGGGATAGTTAAGTTGAGCACCGGAGAGTTTTTCACTAAAATATGCAATGGCTTGTTTTTCTTGCATCAAAACTCCGCCAATTCCGGTACCACTTGCATCACAATGAACCTCAAAAGTTTTGTCAAAGTTGGGCAAAGAAAGAATCGGAGCATGAGTAAGCAAGGACTTGAGCTCATCAAAAGCGGTGGATTGCAAAGATCCCCAAACAAAAGGAGTATTCTTCTTACTCAAGGCATGCAAAGGAGCGGCAATTGTGCTAAAGTTTTTCACAAAGCGGTCTGCAAGACCAAGAAAACTACGCACTTATTGTAAATTGGTGGGTTGGGGCCAAGTTTTAATTGCCTCAATCTTAGTTTCATCAACATGGACACCCTTGGAAGAGACAACAAAACCCAAGAAAACCACTTTGTCAACACCAAATGTGCACTTTTTCAAGTTTGCATATAAACGTTCCTTGCGAAGGGTTTGCAAAATAGATTTAACATGATTAATATGTTCTTTCATTGTTTTGCTAAACACAAGAATATCATGGAAGTAAACCACAACAAAGACTCCAATATAAGGACGAAGCACATGATGCATAAGACACACGAAAGTACCGGGAGCTTCCGATAAACCCATAGGCATGACTAACCACTCATATAAGCCAAATTTTGTTTTGAAAGCAGTTTTCCATTCATCACCCTCTTGTATGCGGATTTGATAATAGCCACTTTTAAGATCAATTTTGGAGAAAAAGTTGGCTCCGCTAAGCTCATCAAGCATATCATCTAAGCGAGGAATGGGATGCCTATATCGAACGGTAATAGCATTTATAGGTCTAAAATCGGAACACAAGCGGAAACTTCCATCGGGTTTAGGCACAAGTATAATGGGAACGGCACAAGGGCTTAAGCTTTCACGTACATGACCATTGTCGATGAGTTGTTGTACTTGCCGTTGAATTTCCTTGGTTTCTTCGGGATTGACACGGTATGGAGCTTTGTTTGGAAGTGGCGCTCCGGAGATGAGGTCGATTCGATGCTCAATGCCTCATAGTGGAGGTAGACCCGGAGGTAGTTCATCAGGGAAAACATCTTGGAATTCCTGCAAAAGAGATTGAAACACTAAAGGTAGTTCGTGAGAGGTGTTAGTTTTTGGTTCTCCATCCTTGCACACAAGGACAAAGTGCATCACATTTGATGGGTTCTCACACACTTCTCTTATCTCACTTTTGGTGGCAAATAGGATGAGGTTTTTCTCTCTAGGCGAAGAGTCGCTCAAATTTGGCTTGTGGCTCTCACTCACTTTTGGGTGGGTCACTTTCTCACACTTCTCTCCATGATTGGTGGCTTGCTTGTCGGCTATCACTTGACTAGGAGACATAGGTCGTAGCACATATTCCTTCCCTTTCATTTTGAAGCTATAGTGGTTGGTGTGCCCATTGTGGATGACACCACGGTCGAATTGCGATGGTCGACCAAGAAGGAGGTGGCAAACGGTCATTGGGACCACATCACACTCCAAAGTGTCTTCATAAGCACCAATTTTGAAGGATACTTGGATCGTATGCTCAACTCGTATAGTGTCGGATTCACTTAGCCATTGAACCTTGTAGGGGTGCGGGTGCTTCCTCTTGACCAATTGAAGCTTGGAGCATAGTTCTTTACTTGCCAAGTTGTGACAACTACCTCCATCGATGATGACCTTGACAGACCTTCCATTGATGCTGGCCTTTGTGTGGAAGATGTGGCATCGTTGGTCTTCTTCTTGTTGATGTTGAAGAGTCAAGACTTTGGAGACAATGAGAGTGGGGCTCGAATCCTCATCACAAAAGACTTGATCATCTTCATCCTCATTCACGCGCCGGTGCATGGCCACTTGCTCAAGGGATTCCATCTCCTCTTCACTCATGGAGTCATATGTACCGTCGTCGTTGAGGATCATGGTGCGCTTGTTCATGCATTGATAGGACTTGTGGCCTCGGCCGCCGCAAGTGAAACACTTGAATGAGCTTGTTTTGACGGTCTCATCGGTCGGAGTAGATGATGAAGCACGCGGCTTGAAGTTGCTTGTAGTAGGAGGAAGACGACTTGAACTTGCCGAAGTTTTCTTGTAACTTGACTTGTCGTCGTTGCTTGGAGAAGGCTTGGTTGATGTAGATGTTGGAGGAGTCGTTGAAGCTTGGTTGTTGGAGAAACCGTAAGTCTTGGATGAGTACTTGGCGTACTTGAAGTCATCTTGCACTTGACGTTCGGCCTTGGTAGCTTGATGTACGAGCTCAATGAGGTTGGAGTATGGTTGGAAGTCGGCAATCTTCTTGATTGGATGATTGAGTCCATTCAAGAAACGTGCCATTGTTTGCTCATCATCTTCCGTGACATTGGCTCGAATCATGGCTATCTCCATTTCCTTGTAGTATTCTTCAACACTCTTTGTTCCTTGCTTGAGGAGTTGTAGCTTCTTGAAAAGATCGTGGTTGTAGTAGGTTGGCACAAAGCGTGCTCGCATGACATCCTTCATTTGAGCCCATGTGGTGATTGGTGGTTCACCTCTTGCTTGACGGCGTTCAAGGACTTGTTCCCACCATATGAGCACATAGTCTTGGAACTCAAGTGATGCCATAGCGATCTTCTTCTCTTCCTCATAGTTATGCAAACGAAAGATTTTGTCGACCTTCAATGCCCATGAGAGGTACTCTTCCGGATCATTGCTTCCATTGAACTTGGGCATTATGAACTTGAGCTTGTCATAGCGTTGCTCTTCATTGTGTTGTTGGCGATGGTGATGATGACGCCCCTGATGTGGAGGGTAATCATCCTCATGTTGCTATTAGCGTGGAGGAAGTCCATGATCAACTTGCTCTTGTTGAACTTGAGGTTGAAGTGGAGCTTGACGAACTTGTGGAGGAGCTTGTGGAACTTGACGTTGTACTCGCGGGTGGAGTTCCTCTCTTGGATTTCTTCTCGAAGGGCTTCCTCTTGATTGCACCGTTCGCGATTGCGGTTGGCGATGGCTCGACTTGATTCTTGAAGGGCACGTTGCGCCTCAAGAGCTTGCGCTTCACGTTGTTGTTGTTGAAGACGTTGAGCCTCGGTGTCTTGTTCCTCTTGGTGTAGACGCGCTCGTTCTTCTTCTTGGCGCCGTAGTCGTTGTCGTTCTTGAGCTTGTGCAAAAGCAACTTGGTTTGATTTATGACGAAGTAGGTGTTCGTCGACTTGCTCATCTGAATGCTTGTCATGTAGCGGGTTGCGAGATGCATGCCGGTCTTGACGTGCTGCTCGTCGAAGAGTGTTCGATGACGGTGTACTTGAGTCGGAGTAGGTGTCTTCGGAGTGTCGACTCGAGCGGCTCCGTCTTGAGGACGAAGAAGTGGAAGGACGTCGGTTCCTCATGAAGGCGCGGATCTCATCCATTCTTGCATCATTCTCTTGCTTTTGAGCGTCGAATTTGTTGTCGAAGTAGTCCCTCATTGCTTGTTGCTCTTGGTGCAATGCTTTTTGAGCTCCAAATAGGTGGTTCTTGGTGACAAATGATGTCATGTCGTTGTCGTTCTCGATGAGAGGTGGAGTGGTAGAAGAACTTGGTCTATCCATCATTCCAAGCAAAATGTAAGTGGTAGAAGGAAAAGAACGTGTACCAAATGTACCTTGACCGAAGTTGAAGATGAATCAAGTTCACTCAAATGCGGACAATGAAATAGCACTGTTGGTACCAATTCTTGTCGGTTCTCACACCTATACACGTAAAAGCTTATGGTGGAGCTTGGTTAGGATAGTGGCACAAAATTTGATGCAATTGCAAGTGAGCTTCAATAATGTTGGAAAAGATTCACAAATTTGCAACTGCAACAAGTAGACCAAGCAAGTATAGGTACACGGAAACACACACGCAAATAGATAAATGGGATTGTGCAATCCAAAAGTGAGCCAAAATGTGGAAACCACAAAAATGCTCTTGTTGCACAATACTAGAGAGACGCTAGCACGATTGCATAATAGGCGGATACGCAAACTTGTGCACAACCTAGAAGGCAAAAATGCAACTATCTCTATCCCACGTATGCTATATGTATGATATTTCGGTGGTATGATCCAAGATGATCGGATATGACAATATTAATGTTGTTTGATGCTATGGTTCTTGCTTATAAGCTCTTTGCTTATCTTTCCACTTTGCTTAAAAGCTTGGGTGGCTCTTTCACTTTTGAGCTCTTTTCTCATGCAAAATCTCACGAACCAAGATGGCAATTGTGTATGCGATGACAACTTTGTGACACACAAGTTGATCTCAAGATATGCACCACTAATGTATGGTATGTATGCTATGGAGTATGATCACTAATGTGCACAAGTCACGTTGCGTGCAATACTCAACGGCTAGTCTCGATGGGTAAGCTACGCAAAAATAGGGACAATGTGGGTATCAATGCAATTGCAATGTTTGACAAAGATGTCGTCGAAGTTACCGTCCTTGGCGATGATGAGACCCTTGAGAAGTTGAGCCGTGGTGATGATGAAATCGAACCGTACCTAGATAGCCGAAACACAATAGGACACGGGAGTCACAACTCAAAATCTCAAGGACCAAAATGTGGCAAAATCGCCATAGGAGGTATCGGGGAATATGTTAGTGTATGTGGTTTTGGAAGATGTGGTGGAAAGTGGGGTTGAGGAGTGGCTGAACTGGCAAAATTCAGTTTCGTCAGGGTTTCACGGACGTCCGGGTTTTTACGGTCGTCCGAAGATCGTCGGACGTCCGGCCTTTTCCGGTCGTCCGGAGCCTGGGTGAAAATCTGGCACGGGAAGATGAACTGCGAGAATACCGGGGAAGAAGAAGATGGTGAGGTTGAAATCGAGCAGATTGGCGGATGGAAAGGGGTGGGGAGGGTGGGGGAAGCTAGATCCACACGCAGCAACACAAATCCATGGACCAAATCCAACAAAATCTCAACTCACCAACAAATCACAAAAAATTCGGGGCTATTTTTGGTGGGGAATTTTCGGATTTAGCACGAAAACAACAAAATCAAGCTAGGAAACACGGGGTAGGGGCTCCAAAAATGTGATCAACGTGGCTCATGATACCAAGATGATGTAGGGCGGAACCCTATGTGGACGATCTTTCACGTTTGGAGGGGATCCTACGGGGAATCACGAAGAACACGCGGAAGCACAAAGGGGAAACACGGGGAAAACGAGAGAGAAACTCTAAACCGACATAGAATCAATCACACGAGTGCTAGATCACCAAGAGCAAATAGTAACACATGATCCATATTCAACAAAGGTAAGGATACAAAGGAACCGTTCTTCTCCGTACGAAGGTCTTGATGGTCTTCCCTAGAAAGGGGTCTTGAATCCGCTTGGGGGATCTTCTCCGAAGAGGTCGTGAGCTCCGAGGAGAAGTAACCAAGTGGATGAGCAAGGCTCTCACACAAAATATGAGCTAAACCTATGCTAACCCTAGATAGGAGGTGGGAGAGACCTATTTATAGTCTTAGTGCAAATAGAAGTCAAAGTGAACGGGTGCATGGGCTCCAGCCCGCGGGCGAGGTCACTCAGGTGCCGGACGTCCGAAGGGGTCGGACGTCTGGAGGCTTGGGACGGTCCGGTCGTCCGGACGGACTCGGACGTCCGTAGATTCGGCTCTGTCGTGTGCGCGTCGGACGTCCGGAGAGGGTCGGTCGTCCGGAGCTTCGGGACGGTCCGGACGTCCGGAGTTCGGCGGTCGTCCATAGATTCAGCTCGGATGCTTGTCGTCCGGTCGTCCGGTCCGCCTCGGACGTCCGTAGATTCGGTTCGGGTGGCGAAGTACCGGACGTCCATGTCCTGGCATTCGCCGGACGTCCGGACTGGGTCGGTCGTCCGACGCCTGTAGCTTCCATGGCAGCTCTTCTTCTTGTCCATCATGCTTGGGGTCCTCGCCGTCTTGGCTCTTGTACGTAGCTGTTCCGTGGCTCGCTTCCAAGCACCTGATCACGCACAGAGTTTCTGGATGAGGTAGTAGCCATGTCTCGTGAGTAGGAAAAGGAAGTTCGGAGAGGAGCGAGTTCACCTTATCTTCAATAGCCTTAGCTCGGGCTCGTGTCATGGGTCCAAGCGGTGTTGAGGAAGATGTAGATGTGTCCATGGGGATGAGCGAGGGATGCTCCGCATCAGACATGCTCGGTTGGTAGCGGTCTCTAGCAAAGCATGCCAATAAGCAAGCAGACTATGAGGCTGGTTGACGAACATGTACATCATACTTCCTTTCCCTTTGATATGTTGTCGAGCTAAAAGCGAGGTGGTCAACCTTGTTGCAGCCCGACCTCTTTCTCAATCAAGTGAATCTGACCAACCCTCAGATTATCTCATAATCCTCGTTGCATGGCCATACATATCCAGGTCGGATCACACGAGGGGGCTAAAGTATATCTCAACAGTTCCGAGGGGCAATTCCCATCTTGTTTGACCTTGTCTCGCAACATTGGTCTGGACAAGTCAGAAACCTACCATTGTAACTACCACATTGATTTCATTTAAGTAAAATCCTTTTTAATGGCATTTAATTATAATCATTTCATTAATTACCATGATGTCCTCACCGTTTTAGTCGGGAATCAAATCCTTCATTTTCTAATTTAGTAGGCCCAACACATTAAAGCCTCCAGATCCTTCTTTTAATTATCCTACCTTTTTACCTCAAATCCTTCATGTAGAATTTATTAAGACCACAATCTTTTTTTTAGTTATTCCACCGGTTTACCCATATCCTTTCTTTAATTAGCCACATCCGTTTGAATTTTCTATTTAAGCCCACAATCCTTCTTTTATTAGCTCATTCGCCTAATTAGCTCGCCCTAAACATGATGATTGCCACTCTTATATTTAGAGGGAGTTGGGATTAGTAAATGTGAAAGGCGCATAGGTCGTTGGTTGTTACATCAAAGAGCTAGACAGGAGGTCACGTGTTTAACCAAACAAAAGCCCATAAAAGGCCCATCGATATACAAATACCTGGCCCAGATTGCTTAGCGTGTATAAACTAAACGAAAGGACTAAACCAAACCAAGAATACATATTTCCTTTAATAGTAGGTATATATATATAGGTATAGATATAGATTGTACGTACCTTTGTTATTTCGAAAAAAGGGGTAATACCTTTCTTGTTCCAAGCTAGTAAAAATCATGCCTTGCTTCGAGCAGGACGGATTCTTGGATTCTTGTCTTTCCAAGCTTCTGCACCAGCAAAAGCAAAAATCATCCAAAGCGCAATGTTCACTACCGTGCAGTTTTTGCTAACGACTAGTTTATCTTCCCATCGAGCTTTAATACTACTTACTTTGCTTGGCAGGGTCGGTGCCTTCTCCATCCAAGAGGAAAAGCTTACAAGAGACTAGTGGGCTGGTCAGGAAAGACGGTTCTTCAGCAGCCTTCGATATAGATATAATGGTCCTAGCTGGGGGACAAGTAGTGATTGGCTTGCTCATCAACCATAATACCAACCGAAATCAACTAGTGCTGCATCTTTGTAATGTCCTATGGATACTTAGCGAGCTAATTAGGATTGGGAGTCCTGCTGCTCTTCTGCAACAAACCTCCCTCCCTCCCTCGTGCCTGCTTCTGCCATCGAGGTGAATCTCTTTTACATGTCTTAAGATCTAGATCAACTGCAAATTATATTAGGTGCTCTACAAAACAACAAACTGTACATGAAATTTACTACTAGTACCGTTTTCTCTGCATCGATCTCTGCAAATGATACAAAAATTGTAGGGTGTGGCTCATATCTTCCTGAAATTTCGTCTTGGGGAAATGTATTATATTTTATAAGTTGAGCCCTTATCAGTACGAAATATTTGGTTCAAGCGTTGTAGGAGGATTACTAGCTCAGCACATCAGTCGAGCACAAGTGACTTGCATGATTAGTTGGTTCTTTGTTCCTAAGAAATATGTATAGTAGTAGGTTCTAGCGATATGGCACCCACCCAAGTGTCGTCATTTCCACCTACCTTTAATAGAAATTTAAAATATCAAAAAGAAAGTGTCTAGATCATTTGTTTGGCAGGTCAAGATTGAAATAGTGCTACTAGGTTGGTCTAGATCTCTAGATTGTCATAGAATTATTACAAGTATATAAGAAATACAATGTATATTTGGAAATGAATTTCATAAACTCCTATGACTTTTGAGTACCCTCTCTAGTCTCTACTAATTAAAAGATGCTCCGCTGTGAGCTACATAAAGAAGTTTTTTTTTTTTGCGAATTTACATAAAGAAGTTACATGTGAGCCAATAGTTCTTAGTATGTTCTGGTTATGTTCTCATGCTTGCACTACATGTACATTGCATTAGTATATGCAAAATTTAATAGTTTAATTTGACTGTCATAGTGGCTGTAATATTGTCTCTGTGGTTTCGTGTGTACTTCTTTTGAAGGAAATGTATGTATGTACTTCAACTAATTTGTTTGTAATATGATGATTCTCCTGTGTATTCAGTGGTCACTGATGGCTGGAGTGATGCGCCTATGGAATGGTTGGGGGGTCCAGATCCTAGTGCTTGTTAGCTTCATGCTGCAAGTGTTCCTGCTCATGTTCGCCGGGATGCGACGGCGGAACATCTCCATTGTCCCAAGGAACCTCCTCTGGCTAGCATACCTGCTGGCAGACTACATAGCGGTATACATCCTTGGCCACATGACCTTCTTTGGCAAGTCCCACGGACACCAACAGCTCATGGCGTTCTGGGCGCCGTTCTTGCTGGTGCATCTTGGTGGCCAGGACAACATCACAGCCTACTCCATAGAAGACAACAAGCTCTGGCCGCGCCACCTGCTCTCATTTGTTATGCAGACAGCGGGAGTGGTCTATGTCCTATACAAGTATGTCGCTGGCAGCTCGATCTTGGTCAAAGTCTCGGCGATGATATTTGTCAGTGGTTTTCTCAAATATGGGGAGAGAGTATGGGCGCTCAAGTCCTCCAGCCTGGACAACATGAGTAGATTCCTCGACAGTAGGAAGTTGAGTGAGGCTAAACGAAAATGGCGTGCACCATGGACCCAAGGGGAGGGGTTGGATCTTGAAGAGACTCTGCAGGGAGGTCTTGACCAAGGGGAGAAGTTGGATCTTGAAAAGGTTCTACAGGGAGCTCATGACCTGCTCCCCATTTGCATGGCTCAGTTGGTGGACTATAAGTTCTGGCCATCTACATTGCAGAGTCAAACCTTAGAGCTATTTGCTAACAAGGGCCAAATGTTCGAGTTGGTTGAGATGCAGCTCTCCTTGATGTATGATTTCCTGTATACAAAGGCAGCGGTGGTCTTCACATGGTATGGATGCTTCATCCGTGCCATTTCATCAGTTGCCACCATCACCGCCTTCTTCCTATTTCAATCAAGCATTGGCAAAAATGACTTCAACAGAGTTGATGTCATTGTCACATACATCTTACTAGTTGGGGCTGTCTTCCTGGAAATGATGGCATTATTGAAGCTAATCGGATCAACATGGACATGTGCATTGTTGTGTGCTAGAAGATGGCACCGGCTTCACCGGCTTCACAACATGGACATGTGCATTCTTTGAGGATCCCACCTCGCATGCTGGAATTGATTTTGATGACAAAATCCTTTCCTGGTACTTTGCCACCAAAATGTTCTTCTCATTATCGCCTCAAGGGGAGGAGTGCGGTTATGTCGGGGAGGCAATCAGGGCAGTCTCTAACTACATGATATTCCTCCTTTTTGAACGTCCATACATGCTGCCTAGCCCTGTTCGGCCTGGATTGTATGCCAATATTGAAGCAGCATATATTGGGCGGCTTGATCTTCCTCGCGTGAAATGCATCAGCAGAAGGTGGGAGCTGGACAGAAGAAGAAGAATGTGGGATCTGGACACAAGAAGGGATGGGGCCGAGCTGTACAGATGGGCACGGGGGAAGTTGGACATAATAAGGGAGGATCTGGACATAACAAGGGAGGAGCAGTTGGGCGATAGATGGCTGGCCGATAGATGTAAGGATCTGGACAGAGAAAGGGAGGAGCTGGAGAAAAGAAGTTCTGAGGCAAGGGAGAACATGGAGCAGCTGAAGAGAATAATGACAGATGTGGTGTACCTAGACAAAAGAAGCGAGGAGCTGCGTATGGGGCCTGTTCCTTCACCTGCCTTGGCCCGTGGAGCAGACCTTGCTCTTAGGCTGCTAGAGGTGGAGTTGCAGCGGCCACCGCCGGAGGTGCGGCGGGTGGTACTTGGGGTGTGGGTGGAGATGTTGTGCTATGCTGCGCACCACTGCAATAGGGATTCCCATGCCAGGCAGCTCAACAGTGGCGGAGAGTTCATCACCGTCCTCTGGCTTGTGTCCACTGCCATGTTCAATCTCCAGTACTGTGATGAGCCCTGGTTTAAGAAGGGCATGTCAGAGTTCTTCACGCCACCGTCAAAGCGCCAGCGCCTGCGTTTTTGGTGCCGGTACTTCAGAAAGGTCTCCGACATAATTCGGAGGTGTTTCCTTATTTCCTTATTAAAAGTAAAGGACCAACAGCTATATCCGTCTCTTTACCGTAGGTGATTTCTTCTTAAAAAAATTTAAAAAAAAAGGAAAAAAAAAGAGTCTTGTCCAATCTTCTTCTTCTTCCTACTGGAGATGAGGAGTCGTGCTTAGGTTTGGATTTGCCCTATACAGGTATATTTGTATATAAATCTCTTGCGGCATGACCTTTGCGGGGCCTTGTAAATTCAGCAGCCTTTTGCTGTTCATCTCACCAGACAGCCTTGCTACACGTATAATTACTATTTTTTGCGGGAATTGCTACAGGTATAATAATAACTCTAATGTATGCATGGTTGATTTCTTCAGTGGAATCGGGGCCAGGCCCTTTTGCTCTACAAAAGTAGAAACTTCTTCTCTTATACCTCCATTTTGAAAAGAAAAGAAAAATAGAAACGGTGCCTGGTGAGATGAACAAGGGTGACGAAGCTGCGACCACAATGGCGCACCCGGATTACTTGGAGCATGGAAAGGCTCAAGCTGATGTGCAAGCAGAGATGCATGCTGTTGCAAACGTGTCTCCACCAGCACGGCACCGCGACGCGATAACTTCTGGCTATGGTGATAGCACTGCCAGCGTGCATCAAGTTCCTCATCTCCCCCAAGAGTATGAAAGTCATCACTGAAATTGGCGGTTCCAAGCATTTACATGACATGACAAAAGTTGTCATGGAAGCTGCCTGCCTTGGTTCCTTCGGCTCTCTACTTGAGTTCCCCTCACAAAAAATAAATGAAGTAGAAGCTCTATTTCTTTCCGGCCTCTGCGATGATTAATGCACACACACAAAAAGTGTAACCAAATGTAGGATGAGGAGGGAGAATTGGCGGCACACACAAGAGCCGGCACAATATGTCCGACGACTGGTGGAGCAGCCGGGATGTGAAGATGACGTACACTAGTTGTGGCAAACAAAATAAACGGACAAGAGTGTTTTCTTTTTTTGTATCATCTACATACATGGCAAATATTCAATAAAAGAGCTTCCATTTCATTAAAAAAATGATACTCTAGACCCCAACTTCATAACAGTTTGAAACATTAGTTGAACCTTATATGTTTAAGGTATCTTCCAACATAGCATTTCCCCTGGGGTACGTAACATTTATCTAGTGTTATCATAAATCCTTTGTATGCAATAAATCCTCATTCGTTGTAGCAAAAACGCAGAAAAAGTGTGTCAATATTCACAACATGAAAACTGACGCAAGCATCATGTGTGACAATGCGCGCAGCAACAAACAAACACATTCGCAGCATGAGAAAATCATGTTGAAGCCTACACCCGAAAGATCCCCAAGATCGCTAACCTCTGACCATACACAATGGAGGCAACGAGTTCGCTAATTCAGGCTCGCCAGAGCCCTGTCAGCGCCGAATCAAGCAACCTTGGTTCCATTCCTCCGCATTCCCGAAAAGCTCAGTGACATGACCTTGAGAGGTCCAGAATGGAGTCACCCATGATCCATGGCGCAAAATGTCGTCAGTAACATACATGGCAGGATATGGATTCTCCAAGGAGGAAGAATGGAGTGGTACTAGGGGAGAAGGATGGCAGGCTTGGATGAGGACTCGCCGTAGAGATATCGAGAGAGGCGACACATGTACTTGAGGCAAGAGGAGAAAGACAAGTGTGAGGGGAGCCGAGCTCGTGCGGCGTGCGGGTCCCTCGACCAGTCAATTGTTTGAATCATTTTCCTTTTATAGTTCATAGGTGTTTGCAATTTTCTTTCGGTTTAACCTCAAATTTCACCTATTCTTAATCTATACATATAGATACACTTAAGTAAACCCAAAATTTGAATATAGCCCCTTTGCATCACTATCACCCTGCCCTAGCTTGCAAAGGCCACTGAAACTAGAGACATATTACCGAAAAAGGGTTTCCCTGTTGGAAATATGCCCTAGAGGCAATAATAAATTAGTTATTATTATTATATTTCCTTGTTCATGATAATCGTTTATTATCCATGCTATAATTGTATTGATAGGAAACTCAGATACATGTGTGGGTACATAGACAACACCATGTCCCTAGTAAGCCTCTAGTTGACTAGCTCGTTGATCAATAGATGGTTACGGTTTCCTGACCATGGACATTGGATGTCGTTGATAACGGGATCACATCATTAGGAGAATGATGTGATGGACAAGACCCACTCCTAAGCCTAGCACAAAGATCGTGTAGTTCACATGCTAAAGTTTTTTTAATGTCAAGTATCATTTCCTTAGACCATGAGATTGTGCAACTCTCGCATACCGTAGGAATGCTTTGGGTGTACCAAACGTCACAACGTAACTGGGTGGCTATAAAGGTGCACTACAGGTATCTCCGAAAGTGTCTGTTGGGTTGGCACGAATCGAGACTGGGATTTGTCACTCCGTGTGACGGAGAGGTATCTCTGGGCCCACTCGGTAGGACATCATCATAATGTGCACAATGTGACCAAGGGGTTGATCACGGGATGATGTATTACGGAATGAGTAAAGAGACTTGCCGGTAACGAGATTGAACAAGGTATCAGGATACCGACGATCGAATCTCGGGCAAGTACAATACCGCTAGACAAAGGGAATTGTATACGGGATTGATCGAATCCTCGACATCGTGGTTCATCCGATGAGATCATCGTGGAACATGTGGGAGCCAACATGGGTATCCAGATCCCGCTGTTGGTTATTGACCGGAGAACGTCTCGGTCATGTCTGCATGGTTCCCGAACCCGTAGGGTCTACACACTTAAGGTTCGATGACGCTAGGGTTATAAAGGAAGTTTATATGTGGTTACCGAATGTTGTTCGGAGTCCCGGATGAGATCCCGGATGTCACGAGGAGTTCCGAAATGGTCCGGAGGTAAAGATTTATATATGGGAAGTCATGTTTTGGTCACCGAAAATGTTTCGGGTTTTATCGGTAACGTACCGGGACCACCGGGAGGGTCCCGGGGGTCCACCAAGTGGGGCCGCCGGGAGGGGACCAGCCCCAGGTTGGCTGGTGCGCCCCCCCCCCCACAAGGGCCCAAGGCGCCTAGGGTTTGGGGAGGGAGCGCACCCACCTAACTTGGGGGGCAAGTTTCCCCTCTTCCCCCCTTTGGCTGCACCCTAGATGGGTTTTGGGCTGCCGCCACCCCTAGGGAGGAAACCCTAGAGGGGGCGCACCCCGTTCCCTCTCCCCTATATATACTTGAGGACTTTGGGGCTGCCAACACATGAGTTTCACCTCTCCCTGGCGCAGCCCTACCTCTCCCTCCTCCTCTCCCGCGGTGCTTGGCGAAGCCCTGCAGGATTGCCACGCTCCTCCATCACCACCACGCCGTTGTGCTGCTGCTGGATGGAGTCTTCCTCAATCTCTCCCTCTCTCCTTACTGGATCAAGGCATGGGAGACGTCACCGGGCTGTACGTGTGTTGAACGCGGAGGTGCCGTCCGTTCGGCACTAGGATCTCCGGTGATTTGGATCACGACGAGTACGACTCCTTCAACCCTGTTCTCTTGAACGCTTCCGCTTAGCGATCTACAAGGGTATGTAGATGCACTCTCCTTCCCCTCGTTGCTAGTTTCTCCATAGATGGATCTTGGTGACTCGTAGGAAAATTTTGAATTTCTGCTACGTTCCTCAATAGTGGCATCATGAGCTAGGTCTATTGCGTAGATTCTTTGCACGAGTAGAACACAAAGTAGTTGTGGGCATTGATTTTGTTCAATATGCTTACCGTTACTAGTCCAATCTTGTTTCGACGGTATTGTGGGATGAAGCGGCCCGGACCGACCTTACACGTACACTTACGTGAGACAGGTTCCACCGACTGACATGCACTTGGTGCATAAGGTGGCTAGCGGGTGCCAGTCTCTCCCACTTTAGTCGGAACGGATTCGATAAAAAGGGTCCTTATGAAGGGTAAATAGCAATTGGCATATCACGTTGTGGTTTTGCGTAGGTAAGAAATGTTCTTGCTAGAAACCCATAGCAGCCACGTAAAACATGCAAACAACAATTAGAGGACGTCTAACTTGTTTTTGCAGGGTATGCTATGTGATGTGATATGGCCAAGAAGAATGTGATGAATGATATGTGATGTATGAGATTGATCATGTTCTTGTAAAAGGAATCACGACTTGCATGTCGATGAGTATGACAACCGGCAGGAGCCATAGGAGTTGTATTAATTTATTGTATGACCTGCGTGTCATTGAACAAACGCCATGTAATTACTTTACTTTATTGCTAACCGGGAGCCATAGTAGTAGAAGTGATAAGTTGGCGAGACAACTTCATGGAGACACGATGATGGAGATCATGATGATGGAGATCATGGTGTCATGCCGGTGACGATGATGATCATGGAGCCCCGAAGATGGAGATCAAAAGGAGCAAAATGATAATGGCCATATCATGTCACTATTTGATTGCATGTGATGTTTATCATGTTTATACATCTTATTTGCTTAGAACGATGGTAGTAAATAAGATGATCCCTCATTAAAATTTCAAGAAAGTGTTCTCCCTAACTGTGCACCGTTGCGAAAGTTTGTCGTTTCGAAGCACCACGTGATGATCGGGTGTGATAGATTCTAACGTTCACATACAACGGGTGTAAGCCAGATTTACACACGCGAAACACTTAGGTTAACTTGACGAGCCTAGCATGTACAGACATGGCCTCGGAACACAAGAGACCGAAAGGTCGAGCATGAGTCGTATGGAGGATACGATCAACATGAAGATGTTCACCGATGATGACTAGTCCGTCTCACGTGATGATCGGACACGGCCTAGTTGACTCGGATCATGTAATCACTTAGATGACTAGAGGGATGTCTATCTGAGTGGGAGTTCATTAGATGAACTTAATTATCCTGAACATAGTCAAAAGCCCTTTGCAAATTATGTCATAGCTCGCGCTTTAGTTCTACTGTTTTAGATATGTTCCTAGAGAAAATATAGTTGAAAGTTGACAGTAGCGATTATGCGATCAGTAGAAAGCTTATGTCCTTAATGCATCGCTCAGTGTGCAGAACCCCAAACGTCGTCTGTGGATGTTGCGAACATCGGACATACATGTTTTGATAACTACGTGATAGTTCGGTTAAACGGTTTAGAGTTGAGGCACCAAAGACGTTTTCGAAACATCACGGAACATATGAGATGTTTCGAGGACTGAAATTGGGATTTCAGGCTCGTGCCCACGTCAAGAGGTATAAGACCTCCGATGATTTTCTTAGCCTGCAAACTAAGGGAGAAAAGCTCAATCATTGAGCTTGTGCTCAGATTGTCTGAATGCAACAATCACTTGAATCGAGTGGGAGTTGATCTTCCAGATGAGATAGTGATGTTCACTACGGGAAACAGCTAATTTGCCATCAGGAGGCGTCTTTGCCGTCAGCTTTTCATCGGGCAGACGGCAAAGAGATGGTTTGCCGTCATCAGCAGACGGCAAAGAAAAGCTAACGGCAAAATATACTTTGCCGTCTGCAGAAAAAAATACAGACGGCAAAAAGCTCACTTTGCCATCTACAAGGACAAATACATACGGCAAAGTATATTTGCCGTCTGTGTTTTTTATTAGAGACGGCAAAGAATCTCTTTGCCGTCTCTAATAAAAAACGCAGACGGCAAATATACTTGCCGTATGTGGCGGTAAATGCAGACGGCAAAGGAAAGAAACACATCTCGCGGATCCATCTCCTGGATCGATGAGGTGGCATCATCCGCTCCACACAATCTCTCTCCCACGCCCCCCACGTCCTCTCTCTCTCCCCACCCCACGTTCTCTGCAACCAGCCCCACCCACCACGCACGCGCTATCGCTAGGATAGAAAGCACCATCGATCCCCGGCCCGTGCTTCCACTGCCATCGCACCACCACTTCACCAGCCGCAGTAGCGTCGCCGGACCTCGCCAGCGCCGGCCTCCGCCCGCCTCAGCCCGCCTCCACGTGGCTCTGCCGGCCTCCGCTGGCCTGCGCCTGGCCGCCTGCCTCCCGGCCCCCCGCCTCCGCCGGCCTCCGCCCTGCTCCTCACGCCGCCGGCCTCCTCTCGTTCCCCCGCCTCTGCCGGCCTCCACCCTGCTCTGCACGCCGCCGACATCAACCTCCTGCAGCCATCCGAGCTGGAGACGCCGCCCGCTGGAGCCCGCGTCCATGCGCCCCTGCTCGCTTCCTGCCTCGGCTCGCGTGTGCCTGCCTCCGCCCATGTCGTCCGACCACTGGAGCCCGCCTCGTTTAGCCCACCGGCCATCGCACGGAGCAGCGCCGGACACCGAGGGTTTCTGCCGCTCGTCCACATCGGCTAGATGACGCCGAGGGTCACTGCAGCTCGTCCACATCGGCTAGATGACGCCTAGTGGTTGCCAACGGAGGGAGCCAGCGATGTTTTTTAGATAAGCCAGCGATGTTGCTTTTTTTAGATAAGCCAGCGATGTTGCTGAGCCCAATGGTCAATGGAATTGTATTTCACCATCAAAAAATTATATATATTGTGTCATGAGAACCGATTGTGGTAGTTTTGTTGAGTAAAACGACCTATAAAGAATGCCAGGGGAAATGTTTTGATGCTGCGGTCCTGTGAATTTTTTTATATTTTAAAAAAATATTTGATGTCTGTAAAGTAGATCGGCTGATGGCAAAGATTGTGTTTTGGCTGACGGCAAAGAAGTTTCTTTGCCGTCTGTTACTGGGATTTGGGTGACGGCAAAGTCTTTGCCGTCTTCCCGATGAAAAGCTGACGGCAAAGTATTCTTTGCCGACTTATCTTTGCCGTCTGAGTTTGCCGTCTGTTTCTTGACGGCAAAGTCTTTGCCGTCTGGATTTAGGTCTTCGCCGTCTGTGATTCACAGACGGCAAAGTATCTGTTTCCTGTAGTGGTTTCTCCAAAGTCATTGCCACCAAGCTGCTAGAGCTTCGTGATGAACTATAACATATCAGGGATAGATATGATGATCCTTGAGGTATTCACGATGTTTGACACCGCGAAAGTAGAAATCAAGAAGGAGCATCAATTGTTGATGGTTGGTGAAACCACTAGTTTCAAGAAGGGCAAGGGCAAGAAGGGATACTTCATGAAACGGCAAATCAGCTGTTGCTCCAGTGAAGAAACCCAAGGTTGAACCTAAACCCGAGACTAAGTGCTTCTGTAATAAGGGGAACAGCCACTGGAGCAGGATTACCCTAGATACTTGGTAGATAAGAAGGCTGGCAAGGTCGATAGAAGTATATTGGATATACATTATGTTAATGTGTACTTTACTAGTACTCCTAGTAGCACCAGGGTATTAGATACCGATTCGGTTGCTAAGTGTTAGTAACTCGAAATAAAAGCTACAGAATAAACGGAGACTAGCTAAAGGTGAGCTGACGATATGTGTTGGAAGTGTTTCCAAGGTTGATGTGATCAAGCATCGCACGCTCCCTCTACCATCGAGATTGGTATTAAAATAATTTTTATTAGGTGTTTGCGTTGAGCATAGACATGATTGGATTATGTCTATCGCAATACGGTTATTCATTTAAGGAGAAAAATGGTTAGTCTGTTTATTTGAATAATACCTTCAATGGTATTGCACCTAAAAGGAATGGTTTATTGAATCTCGATCGTAGTGATACACATTTTCGTGCCAAAAGATATAAGATAGTAATGATAGTACCACTTACTTGTGGCACTGCCATGTAAGTCATATTGGTGTAAAACGCATGAAGAAGCTCCATGTTGATAGATCTTTGGACTCACTCGTTTTTGAAAAGTTTGAGACATGCGAACCATGTCTATTGGTGTATACGCATGAAGAAACTCCATGCAAATGGACCGTTTGGACTCACTTGATTTTGAATCACTTGAGACATGCAAATCATACCACATGGGCAAGATGACTGAAAGCCTCATTTTCAGTAAAATAGAACAAGAAAGCAACTTGTTGGAAGTAATACATTTTAATGTGTGCAGTCCAATGAGTGTTGAGGCACGCAGTGGATATCGTTATGTTCTTACTTCACGGATGATTTGAGTAGATACTGAGAATATTTACTTGATGAAACACAAGTCTGAATTATTGAATGGTTCAAGTAATTTCAGAGTGAAGTTGAAGGTCATCGTGACAAGAGGATAAAATGTCTATGATATGATCATAGAGATGAGTGTCTGAGTTACGAGCTTTGGCACGCAATTAAGACATTGTGGAAATTGTTTCACAATTAATACCGCCTGGAACACCATAGTGTGATGGTGTGTCCGAACATCATAGTTGCACCCTATTGGATATATATGGTGCGTACCATGATGTCTCTTATCGAATTACCACTACTGTTCATGGGTTAGGCATTAGAGACAACCGCACTCACTTTAATAGGGCACCATGTAATTCCGTTGAGACGACACCGTTTGAACTATGGTTTGGAGAAACCTAAGTTGTCGTTTCTTAAAAGTTTGGGGCTGCGACGCTTATGTGAAAAAGTTTCAGGTTGATAAGCTCGAACCCAAAGCGGATAAAATGCATCTTCATAGGACACCCAAAACAGTTGGGTATACCTCCTAATTCAGATCCGAAAGCAATAGGGATTGTTTCTAGAAACGGGTCCTTTCTCGAGGAAAAGTTTCTCTCGAAAGAATTGAGTGGGAGGATGGTGGAGACTTGATGAGGTTATTGAACCGTCACTTCAACTAGTGTGTAGCAGGGCACAGGAAGTTGTTCCTGTGGCGCCTACGCCAATTGAAGTAGAAGCTTATGATAGTGATCATGAAGTTTCGGATCAAGTCACTACTGTACCTCGCAGGGTGACAAGGATGCATACTACTTCGGAGTGGTACAGTAATCCTGTCTTGAAGGTCATGTTGCTAGACAACAATGAACCTACGAGCTATGGAGAAGCGATGGCGGGCCCATATTCCGACAAATGGTTAAAAGCCATGAAATCCGAGATAGGATCCATGTATCAGAACAAAGCATGGACTTTGGTGGACTTGCCCGATGATCGGCAAGCCATTGAGATAAATGGATCTTTAAGAAGAAGACGGACGTGGACGGTAATGTCACCGTCTATGAAGCTCGACTTGTGGCGAAGAGTTTTTCACAAGTTCAAGGAGTTGACTACGATGAGATTTTCTCATCCGTAGCGATGCTTAAGTCCGTCGGAATCATGTTAGCATTAGCTGCATTAATGAAATCTGGCAGATGAATGTCAAAACGAGTTTCCTTACCAATCTTCGTAAGGAAAGGTTGTATGTGATACAATCAGAAAGGTTTTGTCGATCCTAAGGATGCTAAAAGGTATGTTGGCTCTAGCGATCCTTCTAAGGACTGGAATAAGCATCTCGGAGTTGGAATGTACGCTTTTATGAGATGATCAAAGATTTGGGTTTATACAAAGTTTATGAGAAACTTGTATTTCCAAAGAAGTGAGTGGGAGCACTATAGAATTTCTGATGAGTATATGTTGTTGACATATTGTTGATCAGAAATGATGTAGAATTTCTGGAAAGCATATAGGGTTATTTGAAAAGTGTTTTTCAATAGAAAACCTGGATTAAGCTGCTTGAACATTGAGCATCAAGATCTATGAGGGTAGATCAAAAGCCGCTCAATGGTACTTTCAAATGAGCACATACCTTGACATGATCTTGAAGGTGTTCAAGATGGATCATTCAAAGAAGGAGTTCTTGCCTGAGTTGTAAGGTATGAAGTTAAGAGTTAAAGCTCGACCACGGCAGAAGAGAGAGAAAGGACGAAGGTCGTCCCCTATACTTCAGACGTAGGCTCTATAGTATGCTATGCCGTGTACCGCACCGGAAGTGTGCCTTGCCATGAGTCAGTCAAGGGGTACAAGAATGATCCAGGAATGGATCATTGGACAGCGGTCAAAATTGTCCTTAGAGGAATAAGGAAATGTTTCTCAATTATGGAGGTGATAAAGAGTTCGGCGTAAAGGGTTACTTCGATGCAAGCTTTAACACCTATCCGAATGACTCTGAGTAGCAAACCAGATACGTATAGTGGAGCAACCATTTGGAATAGCTCCAAGTGGAGCGTGGAAGCAGCATTTACAATATGACCTAGAAATTTGCGAAGTACACACGGATCTGAATGTTGCAGACCCGTTGACTAAAACCTCTCTCACAAGCAAAACATGATCAAACCCCAGAACTCATTGGGTCTTAATCACATGGTGATGTGAACTAGTTTAATGACACTAGTAAACTCTTTGGATGTTGGTCACATGACGATGTGACCTATCAGTGTTAATCACATGGCGATGTGAACTAGATTATTGACTCTAGTGCAAGTGGGAGACTGTTGGAAATATGCCCTAGAGGCAATAATAAATTAGTTATTATTATTATATTTCCTTGTTCATGATAATATTTTATTATCCATGCTATAATTGTATTGATAGGAAACTCAGATACATGTGTGGGTACATAGACAACACCATGTCCCTAGTAAGCCTCTAGTTGACTAGCTCGTTGATCAATAGATGGTTACGGTTTCCTGACCATGGACATTGGATGTCGTTGATAACGGGATCACATCATTAGGAGAATGATGTGATGGACAAGACCCACTCCTAAGCCTAGCACAAAGATCGTGTAGTTCACATGCTAAAGTTTTTTTAATGTCAAGTATCATTTCCTTAGACCATGAGATTGTGCAACTCTCTCATACCGTAGGAATGCTTTGGGTGTACCAAACGTTACAACGTAACTGGGTGGCTATAAAGGTGCACTACATGTATCTCCGAAAGTGTCTGTTGGGTTGGCACGAATCGAGACTGGGATTTGTCACTCCGTGTGACGAAGAGGTATCTCTGGGCCCACTCGGTAGGACATCATCATAATGTGCACAATGTGACCAAGGGGTTGATCACGGGATGATGTATTACGGAACGAGTAAAGAGACTTGCCGGTAACGAGATTGAACAAGGTATCGGGATACCGACGATCGAATCTCGGGCAAGTACAATACCGCTAGACAAAGGGAATTGTATACGGGATTGATCGAATCCTCGACATCGTGGTTCATCCGATGAGATCATCGTGGAACATGTGGGAGCCAACATGGGTATCCAGATCCCGCTGTTGGTTATTGACCGGAGAACGTCTCGGTCATGTCTGCATGGTTCCCGAACCCGTAGGGTCTACACACTTAAGGTTCGATGACGCTAGGGTTATAAAGGAAGTTTATATGTGGTTACCGAATGTTGTTCGGAGTCCCGGATGAGATCCCGGACATCAGGAGGAGTTCCGGAGGTAAAGATTTATATATGGGAAGTCCTGTTTTGGTCACCGAAAAAGTTTCGGGTTTTATCGGTAACGTAACGGGACCACCGGGAGGGTCCCGGAGGTCCACCAAGTGGGGCCACCGGCCCCGGAGGGCTGCATGGGCCAAGTGTGGGAGGGGACCAGCCCCAGGTGGGCTGGTGCGCCCCCCCACAAGGGCCCAAGGCGCCTAGGGTTTGGGGAGGGAGCGCACCCACCTAACTTGGGGGGCAAGTTTCCCCTCTTCCCCCCTTTGGCCGCACCCTGGATGGGTTTTGGGCTGCCGCCACCCCTAGGGAGGAAACCCTAGAGGGGGCGCACCCCCTTCCCTCTCCCCTATATATACTTGAGGACTTTGGGGCTGCCAACACATGAGTTTCACCTCTCCCTGGCGCAGCCCTACCTCTCTCCCTCCTCCTCTCCCGCGGTGCTTGGCGAAGCCCTGCAGGATTGCCACGCTCCTCCATCACCACCACGCCGTTGTGCTGCTGCTGGATGGAGTCTTCCTCAACCTCTCCCTCTCTCCTTGCTAGATCAAGGCATGGGAGACGTCACCGGGCTGTACGTGTGTTGAACGCGGAGGTGTCGTCCGTTCGGCACTAGGATCTCCGGTGATTTGGATCACGACGAGTACGACTCCTTCAACCCCGTTCTCTTGAACGCTTCCGCTTAGCGATCTACAAGGGTACGTAGATGCACTCTCCTTCCCCTCGTTGCTAGTTTTTCTCCATAGAGGGATCTTGGTGACTCGTAGGAAAATTTTAAATTTCTGCTACGTTCCCCAACATTCCCCCCGCTTTGTATACAAAGCAACCAGCCGAACCATACAGGGATAGGTGCTGGGGCAGAAGCAGCACAGTCACACCCAAAAGAAATGACAAAGAGCAAAAGAAACAAGTGCCGACAACGGCGCATCAACAAAAACGGAGAAGCCTCGCGATCGCTGCGCCCACCGAGATCTTCCACTACGATCCAAGACTCCGAAGCACCGGCACCTATCAACACCTCTAGGAAGGATCGCGACGATGACGACGCTGTTGCCAAGGGTTTCCCCAGATACACGATGAGGCGAGAGGATGGGTAGCCCCCAACGCCCTCCCGGAAGGTCAGGTGGCACCCACAGGCGCCACCGCGCTGGTGTCGGCGACGCCGACAGGGGTTTCCCCTAATCCCAACCCGCACCTCGGGCGCTCCAGATCCAGCCACCAAACCAACCACCACCCTGCGCCAACGCGGTCATGAGGCCTCCACGCTGTCTCACCACGGCACCGTGAAGTGAGGACAGCGCGGCGAAGGATCAGAGTCGGGACTAGGGCATCAACACCGTCGGCACGCGGGGGGGGGGGGGCACCTCCACCGTCAGCGACGGTAGCCGTCCGGACGCAATAGCAGGAGCACACCCTAGGGCATCAACAACGTTGGCACGCGGGGGGGCTGAAGGAAATATGCCCTAGAGGCAATAATAAAGTTATTATTTATTTCCTTATTTCATGATAAATGCTTATTATTCATACTAGAATTGTATTAACCGGAAACATGATACATGTGTGAATACATAGACAAACATATAGTCACTAGTATGCCTCTACTTGACTAGCTCATTAATCAAAGATGGTTATGTTTCCTAACCATAGACATGTGTTGTCATTTGATTAATGGGATCGCATCATTAGGAGAATGATGTGATTGACATGACCCATTCCGTTAGCCTAGCACTTGATCGTTTAGTATGTTGCTATTGCTTTCTTCCTGACTTATACATGTTCCTGTAACTATGAGATTATGCAACTCCCGTTTACCGGAGGAACACTTTGGGTGCTACCAAACGTCACAACGTAACTGGGTGATTATAAAGGAGTACTACAGGTGTCTCCGAAGGTACATGTTGGGTTGGCGTATTTCGAAATTAGGTTTTGTCACTCCGATTGTCGGAGAGGTATCTCTGGGCCCTCTCGGTAATGCACATCACTATAAGCCTTGCAAGCAATGTAGCTAATGAGTTAGTTACGGAATGATGCATTACGTAACGAGTAAAGAGACTTGCCAGTAACGAGATTGAACTAGGTATTGGATACCGACGATCGAATCTCGGGCAAGTAACATACCGATGACAAAGGGAACAAAGTATGTTGTTATGCGGTTTGACCGATAAAGATCTTCGTAGAATATGTAGGAGCCAATATGGGCATCCAGGTTCCGCTATTGGTTATTGACCAAGAATGGTTCTAGGTCATGTCTACATAGTTCTCGAACCCGTAGGGTCCGCACGCTTAAGGTTTCGATGACAGTTATATTATGAGTTTATGAGTTTTGATGTACCGAAGGAGTTCGGAGTCCCAGATGAGATCGGGGACACGACGAGGAGTCTCGAAATGGTCGAGACGTAAAGATCGATACATTGGACGACTATATTCGGAGTTCGGAAAGGTTCCGAATGATTCGGGTATTTTTCGGAGTACCGGAGAGTTACGGGAATTCGCCGGGGAGTATATGGGCCTTATTGGGCCATACGGGAATTGAGGAGAGAGGCCGAAAGGAAGGAGGCGCGCAGCCCCCCTCTGGTCCGAATTGGACAAGGGGTGCAGCCCCTCTTTCCTTCCTCCTCTCCCCCTCTTTCCCCCTTCTCCTACTCCAACAAGGAAGGAGGGAGTCCTACTCCCGGTGGGAGTAGGACTCCCCTTGGCGCGCCTCTCCCTGGCCGGCCGCCTCCTCCCCTTGCTCCTTTATATACGGGGGCAGGGGGGCACCCCATAGAACACAAGTTGATCTACGGATCATTCCTTAGCCGTGTGCGGTGCCCCCCTCCACCATATTCCACCTCGGTCATATCGTCACGGAGTTTAGGCGAAGCCCTGCGCCGGTAGAGCATCATCATCGTCACCACGCCGTCGTGCTGACGGAACTCATCCCCGAAGCTTTGCTGGATCGGAGCCCGGGGATCGTCATCGAGCTAAACGTGTGCTGAACTCGGAGGTGTCGTACGTTCGTACTTGGATCGGTCAGATCGTGAAGACGTACGACTACATCAACCGCGTTGTCATAACGCTTCCGCTTACGGTCTACGAGGGTACGTGGACAACACTCTCCCCTCTCGTTGCTATGCCATCACCATGATCTTGCGTGTACGTAGGAAAATTTTAGAAATTACTACGTTCCCCAACAGGGCCCACCTCCACCGTCAGCGACGGTAGCCGTCCGGACGCAATAGCAGGAGCACACCCGGCCCGTGGGCCCACAGGCCCGGCCGAGCCCTCATGGGCCCGTAAAGCTCCCACCTTCGCGCTGCTGCCGGCACGCCATCGACGCCGACGCCCCAAATCCGAGCCGCTCCTCCTCCTCACTACGTCGCAGACACCTAGGCCACGTCGGGGGGCCAGCACGCTAGGACCCAGCTAGGGCCCACCGGGCCCAGATCTGGGTCGGGGGCGCGACGTCGGCTACCCAGCACCACCACGTCGCCCCGCCGCCAAGGAGCAGCGTCGTCACCACGTCCGCCGCCAGCCACCCCGCCGGGTCACCGGACCGCCGCCAAGCCAAGCGACACCGCCGCCGCTCCCCTGCCCCGTGCCAGGAGGGCGCACGCGGGGGGAGAGGAGATCATGCCGCCGCCGGCACCCCCCGGGCCGGAGCCGGGGGCGCCCGCCGGCGACGGCAGGGGAGAGGAAGAGGGGACGAAGCCGAGAGCCTAAGCACGGGGGCCGCCCCGGCCGCCTCCCGGGAGGCGGCGCGAGGGCGGGGAAGGAGGGGAGGGGGGAGGGGGGCGGATCCGGGCCGCGCGCCGGCGAGGGCGGCCAGATCACGCCGGAGATGGGCAGGGGAAGGTGGCGGCGGCGGGGTTCGGGTCGCGGGAGCGGGTCGCCTACTCAAAGAAAGCTTCTTTCCTAAAACCGTAACTAGAGACATATGCACACTTGTACACGAAACGAACAAGGAAATTAAAGAGAAAAAATTAACCAAAAGAAGTAGCTAGGCCCCTTTGCACAATCACGGTACATGCTCTTTCCCTGCATGCACCCTAAACTAGAGACACAGTACTATATGCACCCCTCTACAACACGAAACGAACAAGGAAATTAAACAAGAAGAGAAACACACATCAGGTACGCTCTCCTGCTCATCTGTTGTTTCCGTCCATCACCATTACGTTTCCTGCCACAACCGAGAAAGAAACATCTCGACTCAGATATACAGTAGAGAGAGAGATGGCTGAAGCTTCCCGGCGAGCCGGCGGCTCATCCTCAGGTGACATCTCGCCGGCCGTCTGCACCGACACGCAGCCACCACTGGCTGCCGGCGTCCAACGCGACGCGAACTTCATCAAGGACGAGATGGAGGTCATGAACGGCTTCCTCCGCCACCTTGCCAGGACCCAGCAGCTGGCTCCTAGCGCTGGGCACCCTGATGACGAAGACAACGACGAGGTTCAGGCATGGGCTAGGCAGGTCAGGGACCTCGCCGGCGACTCCCGAGACTGCATCAACCTCTACCGGCACACAGGGCCCCGCCGTGCAAAGGGGCTCCTGCGCTACGTGCGAATGCCATGGTTCCTTGGAGGGTGCGCCACCATCCCTCGCAGCCGCAGCACCATCGCCAAGCATATCCGGGAGCTCAAGGTCCGGGTGCAGGAGGCAGGCGAGAGACGGCTGAGGTACGGCATCGCCGTGCCGCCGCCACCGCCTGCCATCACGCAAACTTCTACTACCATGGCGATGGTCAGCAGATGGCCGCCACTCCGCAATGTCCAAGAATCAAAAGACCACGAAGACGACGACGACGAGAGAGGTGCTTTCAGACGAGCTCTGATCGATGCCGAGCCAAACATCTTGGAGGAAGGTGCAGCAGAGCTGATCACCTGGCTAGGCAAGAAAGGAGACGGTGACGAGGCCGGAGGGCGGCCGTTGAGACTCACTGTCATTCTAGCACCAGATGATGCAGAAGGTACCGGCCTAGCTCAGCAAGTGTACCAAGATCCTTCGGTGTCCGGCGGCTTCGACATCAACGTATGGATCACCATCCAGAGGCCTCCAATCCTCTGGCAGATATTCCATGACCTGCTCTGCAAGCTCCTTCCTGACCAAAACCAGGACGTGCTGGACGACACATCATCAGACAACATGAAGCTGCTGTGGAGCATCCGAGGCCGCTTGGAAGGCAGAAGGGTCCTGATTGTTCTCGACGACCTCGACGATTACCCGGGCATGTGGGACCAGATCAGGATTGCTCTCAACTTCATAAGCCTCCCTGTTGGCAGCGCCATCATGGTGACCACAAAGGATGATGGGCTTGTCAAGTCATCTTCTCCGGATAAAGTGGTAACATATTCCCTTGTGGATTTCTTCTCCAAGAGAGCAGTGGCCCTTGTAGCCAGCAATTTTCAGGATGGCGATGTGCGGGGCACCATACGCGGCATACTCAAGAGATGCGACCCGGATGTCGCTTCCATGAAGATGTTCCTCCATACCTTGTATGGCAACCCTAACAGGACAAAACAAGAGCTGGAGAAGCTGCAGGAAAGCCTGTGTTCAGAGGCCGACCACAACGATAGCAGCTATAACTTCAAGCAGATGGTTATGTTTTCCTACAGTGACATGCCTAGAGAGTGCCAGTTGTGCTTCCTGCACCTATGTCTTCTCCTCCCACAAGATCACAGCATCAGGAGGACATCCCTAGTGAGAAGATGGGCAGCCCAAGGCCTGATATCTGCGGAAGGCGGTCATGGTTCAGCAGAAGCGGCAGCCGAGCGCTGCTTCAGTGCATTTGTCAGCCGAGGCCTCATTTGCCCTGCTGACATTGGTGATGCGGGCAAGATCAAGACTTGTGTGGTGCCTCCTGCGGTGCATCGCCTCATCACTGAGGTTGCAGAAGAAGAGAATGTCGTCCGTGTCGGCTCCACGATCTGCAATGCACATCTTGGTGACATCAAGAGGTGCCTGGGATCACTGCCCGTGTCATCTCAACTGCTGCTGCTGAAGGTGCTCGATCTAGAAGGCTGCAAAGGCTTGGAGAGGCGCCATCTGAACAACATCTGCAAGCTGTTCATGCTCAAGTATTTGAGCCTCAGGAACACTGATGTTTCTGCGCTGCCCAAGCAAATCCATAGGCTGCAGCAGCTGGAGACGCTGGACATTCGGCAAACCAAGATACAAGCCTTCCCCACAGATTTCGCCAAGCTCCTGATGCTCAAGCATCTGCTCGCAGGGCGCACAGACTTCTCCTCCCCGGTCAAGGACACCATCAACTCCAAGGAATCATTTTCCACGCCGCGCATGCCACAAGGAATCGGGGCCATGAGGAGGAACCTGGAGATACTGTCACATGTACAGGTCTCCGGGAGTGGCAGTGAGTCGATGCTCATGGATGTTGGGCAGCTAGTCAAGGTACAGAAGCTAGGAGTTGTTCTCCATGGCAAGAAGGTCGGCAACTCCTTCAAGCATCTGCTCCAAGCAATCAGCAAGCTGAACGGATGCCTTCGCTCTTTGTCGATCCGAATCGGACATCCTGGCGATGTGACCGATCCTCTTACATTCAGCATGGATCAAGAGAATCCATTTTCACCTCCCGAGTTTCTCCAGAGCCTGTACATCAGTGGCCTCACAGGCGTTGGGCTGCCTCCATGGATCACAGAGCTCCATCAACTTGGCAAGATAACCCTACGTGACACCTCCCTGATGGATCATGACATACGGCTCCTCGGCGAACTCGGTGGCCTGCGCTGCCTTAGACTCCGACATATGTCCTACGCTGAAATGAAGATCACTTTTGGGAAAGGAGGATTCCCAAGCCTCAAGTGTCTGATCATCGAAGGCTCTGACATCACCAACATCATCTTTGAGAGTGGAGCGGCGCCTGGGCTGGAGAAGATAGCTTGGGGTTTCAAGAGCATGCAGTTCATCTCCGGAATCGGCCATCTCCCAAGGCTGAAAGAGCTCGAGCTCAGTGGCAGCTGCAACCCAGACCCGGTGAAGCAGGCCGTCGCAGCACACCCAAGCCATCCCGTCTTCAAGCACAACGCCTGAAGTTAGCCATTGCTGGAACTGATCAGTACGAGCCTGCATGCTCTGGAGTGAGTGACGATTGTGTTGTGTGAGTGTTTGCAATGTGTGTGCTCTATTGATCTCAGTGTGTGTTGCATGCTTGTGTGTTCCTACCTATGATTGTGTTCCTCGTTCTGTTATGGACTGTGATATGCATGTACCGTGTGGGATTGTTATATAGACTTGTGTGTTGCCTATGCAATAAGACTTGTACTTTTACTGTTTGCTACAATTTTTGTTTGGTTTTGCTGGAACCGGTTTCACTTTGTGTTTTTTGTTTGAGTACCTTCAGTGCTGTACCTTGGCCATGTCTAAATGGAGAAAATGTATTGTGCACCTAGGTGAAAAAAAAAACAAGGAGGTTTGAAAATTGAGATACATTGTGGGAATGAAATATGAAGGTATAAAATTTGATCAAAAAATATGTCCATTGTGGGCTGTGCACACTTATGGTTTCTATTTTAGACCATCATCTCCCGTGTTCTTTTCAAAATGGCATGTTTGTGGCAAATGAAGCGATGCATTGTAGGAGGCACTTCATTGGACAATGTATGTAAAAATAATTCACATGTACTCCCTCCGTTCCAAAATAGATGACCCGACTTTATACTAAAGTTAGTACAAAGTTGAGTCATCTATTTTGGAGGGAGTATTGGACAATGTATCTAAAAATAATTCAGAACTTCCCAAAATATCAACACACATGCTTTTCTATTTTATTTCAAAAAACGATTGATGCACAAAATCCGTTCTCTGTCTAAATGGCCCTACATTGTGAAACAAAGGTAGTAATTGCATTAGTTTGTGCAATGGTATTCTTAGCTTGCCAATTAAGACTGGAAGCAGCTAGCATCAAAGGTATTCTTAGCTTGCCAATTAAGATCACTGGAAGCAGCTAGCATCAAAGGTACAAGCTAAAACCCAGAAACTTAGACATTCTTAGCTTGCCAATTAAGACTGGAAGCAGCTAGCATCAAAGGAACAAGATAAAGCCCATAAACTTTGATATTGTTCTTTGATATTCTTAGCTTGCCAATTGAACAAGCTAAAGCCAAAAACTATATATGATACTGCCAGCTTGCTAATTAAGGCTGGAAGCAGCTAGCGTTAGTTTGTGGTATGATATTCTTAACTTGCCAATTATGTCTGGATTATGGCCAAAGGCCGCCCTGCCAATTTTTTCGTGTCGTGAGCAAAACTTGGATCCCTGGCTATTATAGTTTATTTTCTTGCCAACATTGGCCAAATCATGGACAAGTAAAACCTTGACTGAAGCTCAACAATTTTAACTAGCTAATTCTTTAGCAGGACAAACTTGAGCTCTAACCAAACGCACCCTAAAGCCCAAAAAAATTTGGCACAAGCCACCCACGACACGTAACCTGGCATCTTCTCTGGGATTAGCAGCCAGCAAGTTTACACCAGATGTGCTTACTCGAAGCAAAGCAAAGGATCCGTCGCAGAAACTTGCAAGTCTTATCAGAACATATTACCTTCCTTCCACCTGCGGATCCATAAAATGTACTCATTCATTAACTAACTTTGCTTGTATATATTCCCACCATGGATCATCGCTGCTGCTGCCGCAGTTTGCATACCCATTGTAATCTCAATAAGTTAATAACCCACTATCACTAGCCATCAAACCGTGTGGGCGCACGGGGTTTAGTATATACAAGATGTCGTCCCGCTCTACCTCTGCCATTGTCGCCAGGGTGGTGAGCGGGCACCACCTGCTCAAGATCGACGGGTACTCGCAAACCAAGGTGGTCACCAATGGTAGGCACATCGAGTCTTGCATCTTCCATGTCGGAGGCCACGCCTGGCGCATCAAGTATTACCCCAACGGCCGAAGCTCAGATAATTCCAATTGCATATCTGTCTTCATTCAGCTTGCCAGTGTTAGCATGGACTTGCCCTTCAAGCCTGACAAGGGCATCTCAGCTCAATGTGTGCTCGGTTTACTGGACCGGGCTGGGAAGCCTGTGCCATCATATACCTTCACCTTCGACAGAATTTTCACGGCCCCTGAAGGGCAGTGGGGCTTGAACATATTCCTCACAAGGTCAGAATTGGAGAACTCAGGTTGCCTCAAGGACGACTGCTTCACTCTCAGGTGCGACATCACTGTCACAGAGTTGCACGCCGAGGAAACAGAGGATAGTGATTTCACCGATCTCCTGTGGAAGGAGGGGGCAGATGTGGCCTTCCATGTGGGCGGCGAGACAATCGTCGCCCATCAATGGGTGCTGGCTGCCCGGTCTCCAATCTTGAAGGCAGCAGCAGAAGCAGAGCTCCTTGGCATGTCGGAAAGGGAGAAGAAGAAGACGCCCATGGCCACCATAAGGATCGACGACATGGAGGCAAAAGTGTTCAAGGCTTTGCTCCACTACATATACACCAATGCATTGCCTGATGAGATGGACAAGGGTGATGATGCAGCGACAGCAATGGCGCATGGATTGCTTGAAGCAGCGGATAGGTACAAGATGGAGAGGCTGAAGATGATCTGCGAAGACATGATGTGCAAATATGTCTCCACGAGCACAGTGATAACCACGCTGGTGTTAGCGGAGCAGCACCACTCCCAGAGGCTCAAGGCGGCATGCATCGACTTCCTCATCTCCCCGAACAATATGAAAGTCGTCTTGGAAAATGGCGGTTTCAAACATTTACAGAGGAGCTGCCCCTCTGTTCTCATGGACCTCGTAGAAAGGGCAAAAGCGGCCTGAGACTGGTAGAAGCAAAGGACACGGGGATCATGGTGATTGTGGTACCATTCTTCTATTTATCACTGCAGTGTTGGTCAATGTAACAAGTACTACTGGTGACAATCAACTATGGTCCATGCTAATAATACACTAATGTGCATTCGTTTATGTTTGGAGTTGATGCTTATGATTTCTTTTAATGTCTATGCCAACACTTAGAAGACTGCCGGGTGGAAAGCCTAGCTAGCTCTAGCCTCCGTGGCGGCACCCTCCAGCGCCGCCATGGAAGCCCACGGCTCTTCTTCCTCGCCCTCTTCCAGCACCCTCTCCGACAGCACAACACCCACCACCCCCAGACGACCTCCTATTCCATGCCAAGCTTTTCATCATCTTCCAGCTTTGCCTAGGCAAGGCGGGGCCTCGATTTCTAAAACTTTGTTCAGCGCAACCTTCACTTGATGGTCTCCATCCAACCTCATCCCAAACAATCACTGCCATATCTTTATCTTCTTCCACTCAAACTCTCTCATCTCGACTACACCTTACTGGCTGCGCTGGTGAAGTTCCGCTTCGGTGGTCATGCTACTAGCTTGAGCTAATGAATACACCAGCTCAATCATGAAGATGACACCTGATGCTTGTCTTGGATCCTTCAACTCTTTAATTAAGTAAATAGCAGTAGTAATCCTCCAGATCATGTCATGATAAAATATATTCATACCAGACTCGATGATATCCCACAAAAGCAATAAGTAATTTTCTAATTTGCGATGAAAATAAAAATAATTAAGCAGTTGAATCCTTCATATTTTACACATTGAATTACAATAATGTAAGAGTATAGCTATTGTACTACTAGCTTAAACTCTTCCATGTTGGTTCCACAAACAAGACGAAGAACAACATTTATCAACAGTTATAGTGGACTTTGCATGTAATCATGTAAATACCCATGTAAATGGTGGGTGATCTGAGTAACCATATGAACAAATAACGTTCACCCTCCCGGTCAACTGAGAAACAGGTATACTGGATGAAGAAACACATGGCATCACATAATCGATTGGTTAAATCGGAATTATCATAGTGAGGCTTACAGGTGAGGTGGCTTTTTCTTCCAGGAAATGGTCAGACTCACAATATTTGCCTCTTCAGGGAAACCATCTCTTGGAGGTGACCTTTTCTTTTCTTCCGGGAAATAGTCAGAGACTCGCAATCCACCGGTACCAACTAGTGAGTGCGGCACATGACCTGTGGTTCTGCATTTGCTTGTTCTCACATCATGATAATCTGACATCAGCAGCCCTATTGTCATGGCTTGTATTGTCATGGCGCAGACATGACGCTGATTGATGACGGGTCATCTACAAAAGCAGAAGGCTTTAGAGTATCCATAAGAACTGGACAAAAAGTATCTTCTACCCAAAAAGTACATGATGGGATCCCACTGATAACAAACCTAAAACAGTTTACTGAGAGATGTTGCTCTACCCATCCAAACTATCATATCATTTATTGGCAAGAAAATAGCATCCATATACCTGTGTTGTCAGTCTTATGTTTATGGCAGGCAAGGTCTCCATCATGTTAGAACCATCGCCCCCCTTTCTTGACAGATTTCAGCTCCATCACTAATCGCTCCCGCTGGGCCTCTACTTCTGCGTACTCTAAGCTCATATTGAGTAACCGCTCCTTCATATCTCTTAGATCTCCTTCCAGCTGCAAAATCCTGTCCCCACCAGCAGATTGCTCCTCGGCAACGGGACTGTACAAGTAAGAAAATTATAAAATATGTGAATATTCTGATCTTCTGAATATAGACAGCTGAAAATTAACAAATCAGCAATAAAAGATGATTTGCTGTGATGTACGGGAGTCCTCTATAATTTTCCCTATAAAAAGATTTGCTAGGAGATGTGTACTCTGCCATCATATATCTACAGTATGGACAATCCCTCCAGCCAATAAAATGAAATGATTTTCCACGAACAGTGGTAATCAACAGATTTCAAGGTTCTGTCAATACCAGTGTACAATCTAGCTTCAAGACATGATATTAAGCTTAAACACCGGTTCTCCAGCTAGTGATGTGTATAAAATCATACCTAGTATTCAAATGGTCCCAGTTCATATGAAGGAGCAGTTAAGATAGAGAAAGAGCTAATAATATACTGCAACACGTAACAGATTGTAGAAGCTATTTCCTCGCCCGACTAATAAGCAATTGCATTCTGCAGTGCAAATCGTCAATTTTTTATTTAAAATTACATGGATATTTGTATTACATTACAAGGAAAAAAGAACTTTTGGGAGGGCTGCCACTTGTCAATGCTTGCTTAGACTGACTACCCATAACAAAAGAAAAGTGTAATAGCACGTATAACCATTCTATGCATAATGCTAACATTTAGGTTCAGGCTTCAGAGTGCAAGGGATACCTCTTTTGTTGAGCCCTGTACATCTTATTTTCCTCCAAAGCCTCTGCAAGCTTAGTTTCCAGTATTTGAATCTTCAACTGAATATCTGTAGAATCTCCAATCTCCTGAAAATACAAGGAAATGCAAGGGGATACCAAGACATTAGGAACATCAATGCGGTGATTTTTTTTTTAAATCATCACAGTAAGTACTGTATATAGCTAACCTGCTTTCTAGTGAGATCCTCAATTTCCTGCTCAAGGGATTGTATCTTCCTCTGGTATTCGCTATTTGATCTTCTGATCCTACTAAGTTCGTTCTTTAACTCTGCTTCATGTACATGTGATGCTCCCGATGCTGATCGATCACTCTCCAATCTCACAAGCTTTGCTTGCATAGATATTCTGCTTCGTTTTTCTTCTTCACCATTGTCCAAAGTCTCTTGCATCTCAGAAACTTTATCTGTTAGCATCGCTTTCTGTGCCTTCAGTTCTTCACATTCCTCAGTCACAGACTCTAGCAGCGCCTTTAATTTTCCCTTTTCAAACTTAGCCTCGTCAAGGGAGCTTCTAAGTTTGGAAACTTCATCTTGAAGACTTGTTATTTTCTGGACCTGAAGTTTCAGGTCAGATATTTCTTCCATCATTTGCTGTCTCTCATAGTCACTGGCTTTAAGCTTTAACTCTAGTTCACCAGAAGACTTCCGTAACTCGTCTTCATTGGATTTAGCAGTTTCCATCAACTTCTTCATATGTTCAGCATCTGCTGTCAACATTTCCTCGCTCTGTTTGGATGCATTAAGAGAATCAACCAAACCTTTAATCTTGGTTTTAGACTCCTTGCGAAGGTCCTCAAGTTGAGACTCATAATGTCTCAACTGTGCACTGACATTTTCGAAATTAGCCTCAAGTTTGGCCTTTTCAGCTCGCAGGACAGAGACCTCCCGGATGGCATCTACTGTGGCATTTTCTCTCTCCTCGTGTGTGGAGGAGACCTGTGCAGTGAGGCTCACGACCTCCCTCTCAAGATTCTCTACCTCAAGAGTCTTTTCTTTCTCGATCTTATTTAACATGAAATGAGCACGATTTATCTTTTCTTCTTGCTCTGTGTGCTCCTGGAATATACTCTCCAGTTCTGACAGCAATGATTGCTCTTTGGAAGATATGTCCTTCTGAAGAGAAGAAAGCTTTGCTTCTAGGAAGTCCACTGTTTTACAAAAATCAAGGATCCTTTTTTTCGAGTTATCCAGTTCCTGCTCTTGTTGCATAAAACGGCCATGCAATTCCAACTTCTGCCTCTTGAGATCTGCAGTCAGATTTTGAAGGGAACTGCACTCTTCAATAAGGTTCTCAACTGTAGCTTGCAGATTAGAATTAGATCTTCTCAGAACTTCTGAATCGTCCTGTGCTTCCGACAGTTTTCTTTGTGTTTCTTGATGTTTTTGTTTAAACTCAACCCTTTGAGTATCCATCTCTACTTGTTGTCGCTCTACTTTATCTTTGAGACTGATGACAAGGGATTTTGAGTCGTGCATCTGCAGCTCACTTGACTCCTTTTCATTTGTAATGTAAGATAATTGGGCTTCCAGTCCAGATATGCGTTCTGACAACTCTATATTTTCCTGTTCAAGCTCTGATATATGTAACTCTAGTTCTGCTTTGCAGCTCTCGAGTTCATTTATCTTTCTTTCAAGAACCTTATTAGCAGACACATGGGAATCTATGCTGCTAGAAAGCACCAAAATGTCTTGTTGCAATTCATCCAAGCATTTGGAAGTGATGCTACTTTCTTTAACTGATGCTGCCAAGCGTTCCTCTAACAGACTCTTCTCTGCCTGAATTTCAGACATCAAATTTTCCGTTTCGAGTTTGTAGCGCCGCAAGTCATCATTTTCCTGCTGTTGTAGATGGACTCTAGTCTTCAGTATATCTGTCTCAGATTCATTATCCTCTAGATCTTCTCTAAATTGGTATCCTCTCGCACCACCAGTTTCACCACCTTCCAAGCCTTCAAGCTCCTCTCTCAGCTTAGATAACTCAAGATTTTTTTGTTCTAGTTCTTCCTGGCTTTTTCGGAACTTCTCTTCTAGCTCAAAGCCTTGAGACCTAAAACGTAGCAGCTTCAGCTCAAGGTCAGCACACTTCCTCTGTAACTCTTTGGCATTAGACACTGATGACTCGGTAAAACTGCCGTCATGCATCATTTCCTTATCTCTAAGTTCCTCTTCCAGTTGATATATTTGTGATGTAAGCTTTTCAATTTGCAATTCACTGTTGTTTGAAACACGAGAATCCTGCCCTTTTCCCACACCACTTTCTTTCAGCTTATATATAAGCTCCAGATTTTCATCTGTTAGTTCAGAACAATCTTTCTCAAGTTCTTGTATTTTTACCCTTAAAGTTTCATTTTCTTTCTCCAATTCAAGATAAACAGTATCAGAACCTGCGGCACCTGCATTTTCAATACTGAGAAGGCGATCTAGTTTCTGCCTCAAAGTATTAATTTCATCTTCTTTCATTGACAGTTTCCTAGCCCATTCTGTGTCCTCTTTGACTAACAACCCATTCTTCAATACATCTGTATTAGTGACATCCTTGGCCTCAGAAATTTTAGATATCTCCGCTCTCTGTTCTTCTATGGTCTCTTCCAGTTCCTGAAGAATAGAAACAAGCTCTATATTTGCCTCTTGAGTGCTCTTCAGCTGTACCTGTAAGCTTGCATTTGATTCTTTCAGAAACTTCATCTCGTCTTCTACTTCCTTCTCCATGTTGATCCAGTCCCCACGTTTGGGGGTTACAGATTTTATTTGCCGTCTGCTTAACTCTGGCCGAAATGACTCTTGCCGAGATGACTCTTGCCGTGATGACTTCAATTCTTCAATTTCGTGCCTGTAGGAATCCCGCTCAGCATGTGCAGCAGACAGTTCAAGTGCTAGCTCAGTCTGTTGCTTCGATTTCTCAGAACATTCCCTCTTCAGCGCCTCTAGATCAGCCTTCAATTTGCGAGAATGTCGCTCCCACATTTTTGCCTCATCACGGAGTTCTTCAATTGTTTCTTCAGCAGCTTCAAGAAGATCTTTAGATGAATCAGTTGTCCCCAATGATGACTGAGCAATCCCATTTGAAAAGGATTTTGGAGTATTTCCTTGCAGCATGTTTGGACCTGAAGCCCGGGAACTGAAAGATGAATTGTTCGATCTCAATCCTTCATCACCACGGCCAGCGCTAACATAGGAACTACCTGAATCCTGCCTTCCGACATACAATCCACCATTAGTGTTGTCTATCGGAGACAAGTTTGTTCTATCTTGGGTACTATCTCCAGAATTGGAACTCCGGTGAGACCCTGATGCTGAGAAACTCATTTCCTGAAGGGAAAAAAGGAGACAACAAACCAGCATTTACACATAATACTCTGACAGGGCATTACATAAAAAAAATATTTCATGATTGTGAATTTTATAACAAATAAATTACAATTTATATACATGTGGAGCCACAGCTTGATGCAAGACAAATGAGTACTTAAAATAAACAATGCTAGAAAGATCAAAAATAAACTTAAGACATAATGTGAGGACAAAGGCAAATGAACATTTGAAGTCTACTATTAGCTGCAGAAAAGAGAAATATTCATGGACTGGAATTTTGTTTCATTTCATTTCAGAGTATGTAACTGCTGTTGGAACATAGGGTGTTTACTTCCAACTATCGTAGAGTAGTTAGACTGCAAACAGATGGAAAAAAAGCATGGAAAAGAGAAGAACCTAGATCTGTAATTGAATATTCTTGTGATATTTAACCAGTTTAACTGACAATAAAAGACATATTTCTCGATATCTATAGGCACCAGAAACAGTCAAATGACAAGCTAGCTCAAGTTTCCTGAAGAGTGGTATCATCAGTTCTGGGAAGATGTGTCTAAATGATCAAGAATCAAGTTATTGGTTACTAAAATAAAATTCAAAAGGTGCAAATAAATTAATAGAAACATAACTCAAAGCACGCATTGCACGCCTGTTAAAAGGAAACACTGTTCTGAAAAAATGAACTTAGGATGGAGAGAATTGTTCTAAATATCAGCATACCCTGTTTCCAGGTTCGTCTTGGTAAGTGCCCCCTAAAGGAGTTCCTGACGAAGAACGGACACTCCTGTTGGCCGTATTATCAGAGCCATCTGATTTGTTATCCATGTCGTCATTTATTAGACAATGGTCACTGATACGAGGAGGCATGTCCCTTGAAGATCTCACACCACTGTATAGATATGCCAAGGTTATAATAGAGTATCAAGACTTGCAGACAGCAAAAACAATGGGAGAGCAATTTAAAGAGATTGCAGGGTCTTCAGTGTGAAGTGTGCACATTGGAGCTATAAATGGGAAGTAGGAAAAGAGAAAAGGTGAAGTTGAATTAGTTACCCCAACTTAGGCTTTGTGCCAAGAGATTGAACCTTAAGCTGCAAACGAGAAGCAACCAATGTCACCATAAGCAGAATAAATGGAAAAGCATAAACACTAAGAGTTGAGTGAGTTGGCACCATTTTCAGGTTGCAGGATCATATACAGGAGCACCCAGAAAATCCTTAAAAAGGAAACGGTTGCAAGGAGCTCGCTTACCTGCAAAACTGTTCCAGAGTTGCATCTCTTCAACGGCATAGAGATAGCAGTTGGGTCCGCCAAATTCAGAAAGTTGGACAGGTTTAGGAAAATTTCGCCAAGAATACCAGTTCTTATTGATCCCTGCAACATGGGATTGAGTTGTTCAGCAAACAAATACTAGCCCACAAATATCCATACATCCATATCGGTGAGATTGAAAAACAAAGGTAGCTAGATATATAGAGCACAGTGGTGCGCTATGAATACCCATACGTACCACAGAAACAACAATCTTGTATTGGCACTCATCGAACTCTTTCGACACTGCGTCTCGAGAAAACCATATCGGTTCCGATATGGAATCGGGCCATTGGCAGATTCCACTGCGGGCAGCCACTTTACTGGATTTGGCGATGGTTTTCCCGGTATCCACAGAGACTATCGAAAGGAACATCCTGTCCGATACTGCAGGCACCTGTTGAATAAAAGTCAGATCAATCAGAGTCGTTGAAAACCCAGTAAATGCACGTAGCGGTTGTACCAAAGGAAATGAGCCTGAAACCCTGAGCATACTGAACAAAAAAGAAAAAGGAAGTGCAGATAGTCGCTGTTGCGGATTTTCACAGGTTCGGTACATTCCCCTGTGGTGGAGTGTAAGTGTGTTGCCTGAATGACAGGTTCGCTGGCATTTCTTCCAGGGACTTGCCCTTGGAGAAACGGAACACCATGCTGCAGTAATCTATCTATTAATAGGAGATTCTCAGAATAACCGTGAAACACCAACCAGAAAGGAGAATACTACCATGCTTTTTGTTTCCTAGAAAGAAGTAATTGCCAGTGAGAAGTTGCCCATGCACCGCTGGTTTGATCCGTGACATGGTGGTCCAATTCCAAATGTAACACACACACACACACACACACACACACAGGTAGGCTTGGGTTGGGGGCTCGTCATAATGGCCAGATCACGCAGCAACCATTAAACACAGAGGTTACTACTAGTCCAGCAGTAGTGGCTAGGTTAGGTCAGGTGTGTGACACAGCTAGCTAGCTAGGAATGAAATCTCTACATAGGCGGGCGTAGTATGGTGAGCATGGCTTGATCTAGCTAAATATACTCTAGTAGTACTCGCAGATCAACCTGAGGAGCGACGCGATTGGTAGTCCCGGAACGCGCGCGCGATCTCCCCAATGCCGCCACCGCCACTGGAATCAACAGCGGGCGCAGGTGCTAGTGAGCTAAGGGGGGAGGGGAGGGGGGAATCTGGGCGGGTGAGGGACGGGCTTTACCATGACGGCGCGGAAGCTGGAGAACCGGAACTCGAAGCGCTCGCCGACGCTCCGGTCCGAGGAGCGGTGGCGGTGGAGCTTGAACATCCCGGCGACGACCCCGCACCGGAACCGATCCGCCTGGGCGCACGGCAGGTGGTGGTGGCGCGGACCGGCCGGAGCAGATTCGGCGGGAGCTCCTCCTCCTCCAACTCCTCCTGGTACTACTGCCTGGTAGCTAGTGTACTCCCGGCCGGTACCGGAGCAGCAGGGGGCCGGAAATCATCGCGCCGCGCCACGGAGGAAGAGGAGAGAGGAGGGGGGGAGAAAGGGGAATCTTAATTAGGGAGGGAGCCGGCGGAAGTGCACAAAAAGAAAAAGAGCCGAGCCGAGCGCGTTAATCAGAGGTTGCGAGATTTCTAAGGCGACTCTGCTTGTCCATTTCCATTTGCTCCCTCCTCTCCACCGGACGACGGATTAAAAAACAGCAATAGAATAATGGAGGAGGAGGAGAGGTAGGGTGGTTGACCGGTGGGGCCTCCCCCATTCCGTCCCCGGCATAGTGCTGCCCGCCTACCCCGGCCCCGGCCCCGGCCGGCTCTCCCCTCCTCTTCTCCTCTCCAGCAAAGCACACCGCGGCTGGCTTTGCGTTTTTACACACACACACTCTCTCTCTCTCTCTCCCCGCTAGTTACCGCTGCTAGTGCCAACTAACATGGATTTGGATGGGTGATTCTCTATACCTGAAATATCCCGCGAACGGCGAACGGCAGACTTTTAGGCATATGCCAAATTATGTTCGCTGAGGATTGCAAGTTTACTTGGCGAGCACGGTAAATCTGCCTCGGTTCCTTTTGTCGGAGAATTCCCGTGCTTGCAAACTAAATTCGCCATCATCACGCCAATATAAATTGCCACGAAAAATGCCATGCTTGCATATCCGACGTCCGCTTTTAAAAGGCCATCTGTAAGTGGAGCAAATTCAAGAATCTCATTTCTTAAAAATATACGTATGAATCCTTACAATTTTAGATGCTCTAATAGCAGCATCTAAAATTCTTCTAGGAAGTAGTTCAATCCTTAAAAAATCATATAGAATCCAATCTTATCAAACAACTAACACCGAAAAAATTGTAAGGATTCTAATCCTCTAAAATTCCGATAAAAAACATTTGATCGTAAGCCCGGCCTTGTAAAAATGCTGCTATTAGAGCATCTACAGGCGTGGTCATCAAATCCCCCCCCCCCCAAGTACATGCGGGCGCGTGCGGGCATGTCCACGGGCACTGACCGATCAGTCCACGGATGCAAACATGCACGTCCACAGGCACTCACCTGTCAGTCAACAAATCACTCGTCCGCATCCGTGTATCTCATATTCGATACCATATATCCATAGTAAAGCATGCAACGTGGATAAAACTACGTAGTTTGAGATCATCCAACGGACATAGAAATGCGCATTACGATCACCAACGGAAAGATCATCAAAGTTCACATCATCCACATAAACGACGGACAAGTTTAAACTACATTACTAAAAACTTGAAATTAAAGGTGGAGACGTCGGATCTTCACTACTTCCTCGTCGGCCCTTTGCCCATTTGATGGACGGCGTAGGTATAGGCGTCCATGGCTGGTGGTGGATCGTCCTAGTCATCGTTGAAGGAGGTGTGGTCGTCACCGTCATCGGACGAGGAGTCGAAGAGGACGATTAGCCCTTTCAGCCGCCGGACTTCCCTATCCTGCTCCGGCTTCAGCTTCGCCACCGCGGCTCTTCTCTCCTCTTCTCCTCTCTAGCAAAGCACACCGCTGCTGGCTTTGCGTTTTTACACACTCTCTCTCTCTCTCTCTCCGCTAATTACCGCTGCTAGTGCTAACTACTCCTCATGTTATATTTCCTTACGGAGGGAGTAACATGGATGGGTGTTTCTTCAGACCTGAATATCCGGCTAACGTCACACTTTTAGGCACGGTAAACTGAACATTTTGACGGTAAATTGTATTCGCCGAGGATTGCAAGTTTAGTTGGTGTGCATGATAAATCTGCCTCGGTTTGGTTTTTTTTTTTCCAGAAAATTTCCGTGCTTGCGAATTAAATTTGCCATCATCGCGTCAATATAAATTGCCATGAAAAATGTCAGATTTGTCATGCCTAGAAATCCGACGTCGGGTTTTTAGTGTTTTCCTTTTTTTTCAAAAGGTCATCTATAAGTGGAGCAAATCCTTCAAAATAAACTGGAGGCCGAATCAGATGCAGAATCAGCAGCAACTTTCGAGCAGCACCCAGGGGTACCAAGGGCAGATGCCTCCGCAAATGCAGATGCAGGGGAATCAAGGGTAGAACACCCCAATGCAGACAGGAGGGGAGGGAAACAAGGACAGCATCAATCCAGTACAGCAGCAAAAGAAGAAACAGACATAGAGCAGAAACAAGAATGCCAACAAAGCTAAGGATGCTTCAGAAGCTGATTACAGTGATGTTACATGTTATACATGTGAAGAACCTGGGCACCACAAAGCTCAGTGCCCCAAGCCTCCATCTTGCTTCATCTGTAAGATGGTGACACACAATGTGACGCCCCCGTTTCAATCGTACACTAATCATGCGCGCAAACATGTATGATCAAAATCAGGGACTCACGGGAAGATATCACAACACAACTCTAAAACATAAATAAGTCATACAAGCATCATAATACAAGCCAGGGGCCTTGAGGGCTCGAATACAAGTGCTCGATCATAGACGAGTCAGCGGAAGCAACAATATCTGAGTACAGACATAAGTTAAACAAGGTGCCATAAGATGGCTAGCACAAACTGGGATACTGATCGAAAGAGGCGCAGGCCTCCTGCCTGGGATCCTCCTAACTACTCCTGGTCATCGTCAGCGGCCTGTGTTGGAAATATGCCCTAGAGGCAATAATAAAAGTATTATTATATTTCAATGTTCATGATAGATGTCTTTTATTCATGCTATCCGGAAATCGTAATACACGTGTGAATACTTAGACCACAATATGTCCCTGGTGAGCCTCTAGTTGACTAGCTCGTTGTGATCAACAAATAGTCATGGTTTCCTGACTATGGACATTGGATGTCATTGATAACGGGATCACATCATTAGGAGAATGATGTGATGGACAAGACCCAATCCTAAGCATAGCATAAAAGATTGTGTAGTTCGTTTTGCTAAGAGCTTTGCCAATGTCAAGTATCTCTTCCTTCGACCATGAGATCGTGTAACTCCCGGATACCGTAAGAGTGCCTTGGGTGTATCAAACGTCACAACGTAACTGGGTGACTATAAAGGTGCATTACAGGTATCTCCGAAAGTAGTTGTTGGGTTGACACGGATCGAGACTGGGATTTGTCACTCCGTATGACGGAGAGGTATCTCTGGGCCCACTCGGTAATGCATCATCATAATGAGCTCAATGTGACCAAGGTGTTGGACACGGGATCATGCATTACGGTACGAGTAAAGTGACTTGCCGGTAACGAGACTGAACAAGGTATTGTGATACCGACGATTAAGTCTCGGGCAAGTAACGTACCGATTGACAAAGGGAATTGTATACAGGGTTTGATCGAATCCTCGACATTGTGGTTCATCCGATGACAACATCGAGGAGCATGTGGGAGCCATCATGGGTATCCAGATCCCGCTGTTGGTTATTGACCTGAGAGCGTCTCGGTCATGTCTGCATGTCTCCCGAACCCGTAGGGTCTACACACTTAAGGTTCGGTGACGCTAGGGTTATTAGGAAGACTAGTATGTGACTACCGAATGTTGTTCGGAGTCCCGGATGGGATCCTGGACGTCACGAGGAGCTCCGGAAGGGTCCGGAGGTAAAGATTTATATATGGGAAGTTGTCAAATGGGCAACGGGAAGTTTCGGGGTCATACCGGTAGTGTACCGGGGCCACCGGAAGGGTTCCGGGGGTCCACCGGGAGGGGCCACCCCTCCCGGGGGGCCACATGGGCTGCGTGGGGCAGGGAGCCAGCCCCTGGTGGGCTGGGCGCACCCTCTCCCTTGGGCCCTTGCGCCTAGGGTTGAGGGAGGAACCCTAGAGGGGGCGCCCCCCTTGGCTTGGGGGGCAAGCCACCCTCTCCCCCTCTCCCCTTGGCCGCCGCCCCCCTCTAGATGGGTTCTAGAGGGGCCGGCCCCCTTCTCCCTTCTCCCTATAAATAGAGGGGTGAGGGGAGGGCAGACGCACCACCCTCCAAGGCGCAGCCCTCCCCTCCCCAACACCTCTCCTCCTCCGTTGTGTGCTTGGCGAAGCCCTGTCGGAGTACTGCTTCTCCACCATCACCATGCCGTCATGCTGCCGGTGGAGCTGTCTTCCTCAACCTCTCCTTCCCCCTTGCTGGATCAAGAAGGAGGAGACGTCTCCCGTCCCGTACGTGTGTTGAACGCGGAGGTGCTGTCCGTTCAGCACTTAGTCATCGGTGATTCGAATCACGTCGAGTATGACTCCATCATCACCTTGCAAGCTTCCGCACGCGATCTACAAGTGGTATGTAGATGCAAACTCACTCCCTCGACTCGTTGCTTAGATGAACTCATAGATGGATCTTGGTGAAACCGTAGGAAAAATTTTAATTTTCTGCAACGTTCCCCAACAGTGGCATCATGAGCTAGGTCTATGCGTAGTTCTCTTTGCACGAGTAGAACACAATTTTGTTGTGGGCGTGGATTTTGTCATCTTACTTGCCTCTACTAGTCTTTTCTTGCTCAACGGTATTGTGGGATGAAGCGGCCCGGACCAACCTTACACGTACGCTTACGTGAGACCGGTTCCACCGACTGACATGCACTATTTGCATAAGGTGGCTGGCGGGTGTCTGTCTCTCCCACTTTAGTTGGAGCGGATTCGATGAACAGGGCCCTTATGAAGGGTAAATAGAAGTTGACAAAATCACGTTGTGGTGATTCGTAGGTAAGAAAACGTTCTTGCTAGAACTCAATTGCAGCCACGTAAAAGATGCAACAACAATTAGAGGACGTCTAACTTGTTTTTGCAGCGATTGATCATGTGATGTGATATGGCCAGAAGTTGTGATGAATGATGAATTGTGATGTATGAGATCATGTTCTTTGTAATAGGATTCACGACTTGCATGTCGATGAGTATGACAACCGGCAGGAGCCATAGGAGTTGTCTTTATTTTTTGTATGACCTGCGTGTCATTGAACAACGCCATGTAAACTACTTTACTTTATTGCTAAACGTTAGTCATAGAAGTAGAAGTAGTCGTTGGTGTGACAACTTCATGAAGACACGATGATGGAGATCATGATGATGGAGATCATGGTGTCAAGCCGGTGACAAGATGATCATGGAGCCCCGAAGATGAAGATCAATGGAGCTATATGATATTGGCCATATCATGTCACAACTATATAATTGCATGTGATGTTTATTATGTTTATGCATCTTGTTTACTTAGGACGACGGTAGTAAATAAGATGATCCCTTACAAAAAAATTGAAGAAGTGTTCTCCCCTAACTGTGCACTGTTGCTACAGTTCGTCGCTTCTAAGCACCACGTGATGATCGGGTGTGATGGATTCTTACGTTCACATACAACGGGTGTACGACAGTTTTACACAGCGAAAACACTTAGGCTTAACTTGACGAGCCTAGCATGTGCAGACATGGCCTCGGAACACGGAGACCGAAAGGTCGAACACGAATCGTATGGAAGATACGATCAACATGAGAATGTTCACCGACGATGACTAGTCCGTCTCACGTGATGATCGGACACGGGCTAGTCGACTCGGATCGTGTAACACTTAGATGACTAGAGGGATGTCTAATCTAAGTGGGAGTTCATAATTTGATTAGAACTTTATTATCATGAACTTAGTCTAAAACCTTTGCAAATATGTCTTGTAGATCAATGGCCAACGCTAATGTCAACATGAACTTCAACGCGTTCCTAGAGAAAACCAAGCTGAAAGATGATGGCAGCAACTATACGGACTGGGTCCGGAACCTGAGGATCATCCTCATAGCTGCCAGGAAACAATATGTCCTAGAAGGACCGCTAGGTGACGCTCCCGTCCCAGAGAACCAAGACATTATGAATGCTTGGCAGTCTCGTGCTGATGATTACTCCCTCGTTCAGTGCGGCATGCTTTACAGCTTAGAACCGGGGCTCCAAAAGCGTTTTGAGCACCACGGAGCATATGAGATGTTCGAAGAGCTGAAACTAGTTTTCCAAGCTCATGCCCGGGTCGAGAGATATGATGTCTCCGACAAGTTCTACAGTTGTAAGATGGAGGAAAACAGTTCTGTCAGTGAGCACATCCTGAAGATGTCTGGGTTGCACAACCGTATGACCCAGCTGAACATAAACCTCCCAGATGAGGCGGTCATTGACAGAATCCTCCAGTCGCTCCCACCAAGCTACAAGAGCTTTGTGATGAACTACAACATGCAGGGGATGGAAAAGACCATTCCTGAAGTGTTCTCGATGCTGAAGTCAGCAGAGGCTGAAATCAAGAAAGAACATCAAGTGTTGATGGTCAATAAGACCACTAAGTTCAAGAAGGGCAAGGGTAAGAAGAACTTCAAGAAGGACGGCAAGGAGGTTGCCGCGCCTGGTAAGCCAGTTACCGGGAAGAAGTCAAAGAATGGACCTAAGCCTGAGACTGAGTGCTTTTATTGCAAGGGGAAGGGTCACTGGAAGCGGAACTGCCCCAAATACTTAGCGGATAAGAAGGCCGGCAACACCAAAGGTATATTTGATATACATGTGATTGGTGTGTACCTTACCAGTACTCGTAGTAACTCCTGGGTATTTGATACCGGTGCCGTTGCTCATATTTGTAACTCACAGCAGGAGCTGCGGAATAAACGGAGACTGGCGAAGGACGAGGTGACTATGCGCGTCGGGAATGGTTCCAGAGTCGATGTGATCGCCGTCGGCACGCTGCCTCTACACTTACCTACGGGATTAGTTTTGAACCTTAATAATTGTTATTTAGTGCCAAGTTTGAGCATGAACATTGTATCTGGATCTCGTTTAATACGAGATGGCTACTCATTTAAGTCTGAGAATAATGGTTGTTCGATTTATATGAGAGATATGTTTTATGGTCATGCTCCGATGGTCAATGGTTTATTCTTAATGAATCTCGAGCGTAATATTACACATGTTCATAGTGTAGATGCCAAAAGATGTAAAGTTGATAACGATAGTCCCACATACTTGTGGCACTGCCGCCTTGGTCACATTGGTGTCAAGCGCATGAAGAAGCTCCATGCTGATGGACTTTTGGAGTCTCTTGATTATGAATCGTTTGACACATGCGAACCATGCCTCTTGGGCAAAATGGCCAAGACTCCGTTCTCCGGAACAATGGAGCGAGCAACCAACTTGTTGGAAATCATACATACCGATGTGTGCGGTCCAATGAGCGTTGAGGCTCGCGGAGGATATCGTTATGTTCTCGCTCTCACTGATGACTTGAGTAGATATGGGTATGTCTACTTAATGAAACACAAGTCTGAGACCTTTGAAAAGTTCAAAGAATTTCAGAATGAGGTAGAGAATCAACGTGACCGAAAGATAAAATTCTTACGATCAGATCGTGGAGGAGAATACTTAAGTCACGAATTTGGTACACACTTAAGGAAATGTGGAATCGTTTCACAACTCACGCCGCCTGGAACACCTCAGCGAAACGGTGTGTCCGAACGTCGTAATCGCACTCTATTGGATATGGTGCGGTCTATGATGTCTCTTACCGATTTATCGCTATCATTTTGGGGATACGCTCTAGAGACAGCTACATTCACTTTAAATAGGGCACCGTCTAAATCCGTTGAGACGACACCGTATGAATTATGGTTTGGAAAGAAACCTAAGCTGTCGTTTCTAAAAGTTTGGGGATGCGATGCTTATGTCAAGAAACTTCAACCTGAAAAGCTCGAACCCAAGTCGGAAAAATGCGTATTCATAGGATACCCTAAGGAAACCTGTCGGGTATACCTTCTACTTAAGATCCGAAGGCAAGATCTTTGTTGCCAAGAACGGATGCTTTCTGGAAAAAGAGTTTCTCTCGAAAGAAGTAAGTGGGAGGAAAGTAGAACTTGATGAAGTACTACCTCTCGAACGGGAAAGTGGTGCAGCTCAGGAAAATGTTCCTGTGATGCCCACACCAACTGAAGAGGAAAACAATGATGATGATCAAGGTACTTCGGATCAAGTTACTACTGAACTTCGTAGGTCCACAAGGACACGTTCCGCACCAGAGTGGTACGGCAACCCTGTCCTGGAAATCATGTTGTTAAACAACAATGAACCTTCGAACTATGAAGAAGCGATGGCGGGCCCGGATTCCAACAAATGGCTTGAAGCCATGAAATCCGAGATAGAATCCATGTATGAAAACAAAGTATGGACTTTGACAGACTTGCCCGATGATCGGCGAGCGATAGAAAACAAATGGATTTTTAAGAAGAAGACGGACGCGGATGGTAATGTTACCATCTATAAGGCTCGACTTGTTGCTAAGGGTTATCGACAAGTTCAAGGGATTGACTACGACGAGACTTTCTCTCCCGTAGCGAAGCTGAAGTCCGTCCGAATCATGTTAGCAATTGCCGCATACTATGATTATGAGATATGGCAGATGGACGTCAAAATGGCATTCCTTAACGGGCATCTTAAGGAAGAACTGTATATGATGCAGCCGGAAGGTTTTGTCGATCCTCGGAACGCTAACAAAGTATGCAAGCTCCAGCGATCCATTTATGGACTGGTGCAAGCATCTCGGAGTTGGAACATTCGCTTTGATGAGATGATCAAAGCGTTTGGGTTTATGCAGACTTATGGAGAAGCCTGCGTTTACAAGAAAGTGAGTGGGAGCTCTGTAGCATTTCTCATATTATATGTAGATGACATACTCTTGATGGGAAATAATATAGAATTTCTGGACAGCATTAAGGCCTACTTGAATAAGTGTTTTTCAATGAAGGACCTTGGAGAAGCTGCTTACATATTAGGCATCAAGATCTATAGAGATAGATCGAGACGCCTCATAGGTCTTTCACAAAGCACATACCTTGATAAGATTTTGAAGAGGTTCAAAATGGATCAGTCCAAGAAGGGGTTCTTGCCTATGTTACAAGGTGTGAGACTGAGCTCGGCTCAGTCACCGACCGCGGCAAAAGATAAAGAAGAGATGAGTGTCATCCCCTATGCTTCAGCCATAGGATCTATTATGTATGCCATGCTGTGTTCCAGACCCGATGTAAACCTTGCCGTAAGTTTGGTAGCAAGATACCAAAGTAATCCCGGCAAGGAACACTGGACAGCGGTCAAGAATATCCTGAAGTACCTGAAAAGGATGAAGGACATGTTTCTCGTTTATGGAGGAGACGAAGAGCTCGTCGTAAAGGGTTACGTCGACGCTAGCTTCGACTCAGATCTGGATGACTCTAAGTCACAAACCGGATACGTGTATATGTTGAATGGTGGAGCAGTAAGCTGGTGCAGCTGCAAGCAGAGCGTCGTGGCGGGATCTACGTGTGAAGCGGAGTACATGGCAGCCTCGGAGGCAGCGCATGAAGCGATTTGGGTGAAGGAGTTCATCACCGACCTAGGAGTCATACCCAATGCGTCGGGGCCGATCAAACTCTTCTGTGACAACACTGGAGCTATTGCCCTCGCCAAGGAGCCCAGGTTTCACAAGAAGACCAGGCACATCAAGCGTCGTTTCAACTCCATCCGTGAAAATGTTCAAGATGGAGACATAGAAATTTGCAAAGTGCACACGGATCTGGATGTCGCAGATCCGCTGACTAAACCTCTCTCGCGTGCAAAACATGATCAACACCAGAACTCTATGGGTGTTCGATTCATCACAATGTAACTAGATTGGTGACTCTAGTGCAAGTGGGAGACTGTTGGAAATATGCCCTAGAGGCAATAATAAAAGTATTATTATATTTCAATGTTCATGATAGATGTCTTTTATTCATGCTATAACTGTATTATCCGGAAATCGTAATACACGTGTGAATACTTAGACCACAATATGTCCCTGGTGAGCCTCTAGTTGACTAGCTCATTGTGATCAACAGATAGTCATGGTTTCCTGACTATGGACATTGGATGTCATTGATAACGGGATCACATCATTAGGAGAATGATGTGATGGACAAGACCCAATCCTAAGCATAGCATAAAAGATCGTGTAGTTCGTTTTGCTAAGAGCTTTGCCAATGTCAAGTATCTCTTCCTTCGACCATGAGATCGTGTAACTCCCGGATACCGTAAGAGTGCCTTGGGTGTATCAAACGTCACAACGTAACTGGGTGACTATAAAGGTGCATTACAGGTATCTCCGAAAGTAGCTGTTGGGTTGACACGGATCGAGACTGGGATTTGTCACTCCGTATGACGGAGAGGTATCTCTGGGCCCACTCGATAATGCATCATCATAATGAGATCAATGTAACCAAGGTGTTGGACACGGGATCATGCATTACGGTACGAGTAAAGTGACTTGCCGGTAACGAGACTGAACAAGGTATTGGGATACCGACGATCAAGTCTCGGGCAAGTAACGTACCGATTGACAAAGGGAATTGTATACAGGGTTTGATCGAATCCTCGACATCGTGGTTCATCCGATGACAACATCGAGGAGCATGTGGGAGCCATCATGGGTATCCAGATCCCGCTGTTGGTTATTGACCTGAGAGCGTCTCGGTCATGTCTGCATGTCTCCCGAACCCGTAGGGTCTACACACTTAAGGTTCGGTGACGCTAGGGTTATTAGGAAGACTAGTATGTGACTACCGAATGTTGTTCGGAGTCCCGGATGGGATCCTGGACGTCACGAGGAGCTCCGGAAGGGTCCGGAGGTAAAGATTTATATATGGGAAGTTGTCAAACGGGCACCGGGAAGTTTCGGGGTCATACCGGTAGTGTACCGGGGCCACCGGAAGGGTTCCGGGGGTCCACCGGGAGGGGCCACCCCTCCCGGGGGGCCACATGGGCTGCGTGGGGCAGGGAGCCAGCCCCTGGTGGGCTGGGCGCACCCCCTCCCTTGGGCCCTTGCGCCTAGGGTTGAGGGGGGAACCCTAGAGGGGGCGCCCCCCTTGGCTTGGGGGGCAAGCCACCCTCTCCCCCTCTCCCCTTGGCCGCCGCCCCCCTCTAGATGGGTTCTAGAGGGGCCGGCCCCCTTCTCCCTTCCCCCTATAAATAGAGGGGTGAGGGGAGGGCAGCCGCACCACCCTCCAAGGCGCAGCCCTCCCCTCCCCAACACCTCTCCTCCTCCGTTGTGTGCTTGGCGAAGCCCTGTCGGAGTACTGCTTCTCCACCATCACCACGCCGTCGTGCTGCCGGTGGAGCTGTCTTCCTCAACCTCTCCTTCCCCCTTGATGGATCAAGAAGGAGGAGACGTCTCCCGTCCCGTACGTGTGTTGAACGCGGAGGTGCTGTCCGTTCAGCACTTGGTCATCGGTGATTCGAATCACGTCGAGTACGACTCCATCATCACCTTGCAAGCTTCCGCACGCGATCTACAAGTGGTATGTAGATGCAAACTCACTCCCTCGACTCGTTGCTTAGATGAACTCATAGATGGATCTTGGTGAAACCGTAGGAAAATTTTTAATTTTCTGCAACGTTCCCCAACAGCCTGCACGTAGGAGTAGGCACCTCCGTTGTAGTAGGAGTCGTCGTCGACGGTGACGTCTGGCTCCTGGGCTCCCACATCTGGTTGCGACAACCAGGTAGAAGGGAAAGGGGAAAAGGGGGAGAAAAGCAACCGTGAGTACTCATCCAAAGTACTCGCAAGCAAGGAGCTACACTACATATGCATGGGTATATGTGTAAAGGGCCATATCGGTGGACTGAACTGCAGAATGCCAGAATAAGAGGGGGATAGCTAATCCCGTCGAAGACTACGCTTCTGGCAGCCTCCGTCTTGCAGCATGTAGAAGAGAGTAGATTGAAGTCCTCCAAGTAGCATCGCATAGCATAATCCTACCCGGCGATCCTCCCCTTGTCGCCCTGTGGAAAAGCGATCACCGGGTTGTCTGTGGAACTTGTCTGGGTGTGTTTTATTAAGTGTCCGGTTCTAGTTGTCATAAGGTCAAGGTACAACTCCGGGTCGTCCTTTTACCGAGGGACACGGCTATTCGAATAGATAAACTTACCTGCAGGGGTGCACCACATAACCCAACACGCTCGATCCCATTTGGCCGGACACACTTTCCTGGGTCATGCCCGGCCTCGGAAGATCAACACGTCGCAGCCCCACCTAGGCCTAACAGAGAGGTCAGCATGCCGGTCTAACTCCTATGGCGCAGGGGTCTGGGCCCATCGCCCATTGCACACCTGCATGTTGCATGGGCGGCCGAAAGCAGAACTAGCCCCCTTAATACAAGAGCAGGCTTACGTTCCAATCCGGCGCGCGCCGCTCAGTCGCTGACGTCTAGAAGGCTTCGGCTGATACCACGACGTCGAGTGCCCATATCTTTCCCGCGTAGTTGGTTAGTGCGTATAGGCCAGTGGCCAGACTCAGATCAAATACCAAGATCTCGTTAAGCGTGTTATGATGAAGCAACTGCGAACGCCGGCCAGGGCCAGGCCCACCTCTCGCCTAGGTGGTCTCAACCTGCCCTGTCACTCCGCCACAAAGATCCACACAGAGGGCCGTCGGGACAAAGGTCCTTTCAGCCCCCAATCCATGAATCACTCGCGGGTACTCTTCAAGCCGACCCGACTTTAATCACCATCTGTAGTATGTATATATGTATAGTATATACCCGTGATCACCTCCCAAGTGATCACGGCCCGATAGTATAGCAAGGCAGACCGACAAGAATGTAGGGCCAATGATGATACACTAGCATCCTATACTAAGCATTTAGGATTGCGGGTAAGGTATCGATGATTGTAGCAACAATGACAGGCTATGCAATAGAATAGGAGTAACGAAAAGCAGTAACATGCTACACTACTCTAATGCAAGCAGTATAGAGGAGAATGGGCGATATCTGGTGATCAAGGGGGGGGGGCTTGCCTGGATGCTCTGGCAAGGAGGGGTCGTCAACTCCGTAGTCGAACTGGGGGTCGCCGGCAGTCTCGGGGTCTACCGAAAAGAAGTAACGGAGGGGGAACACAATAAATAACAGAGCAATCAAAGCATCACAAAGCATAACATGGCAATACGCTATGCTAGGTGTGCCCTAGCGCGGCAGTAGGTGGTACCGGCGAAAGGGGAAAACATCCGGGAAAGTATCCCCGGTGTTTCGCGTTTTCAGACAGATGAACCGGAGGGGAAAGTTGCGTGTTTGCTATGCTAGGGATGTGTCGCGGACGAACGGGCTGCGTATCCGGATTCGTCTCGTCGTTCTGAGCAACTTTCATGTACAAAGTTTTTCCATCCGAGCTACGGTTTATTTTATATTAATTTTTAAAAGATTTAATCATTTTTAGAATTAACATAATAAGAAAATGTAATTATGACATCAGCATGATGTCAGGGTGATGTCAGTGGTCAGCTTTGACCGTTGACCAGTCAAGCTGACGGGGGGTCCCACATGTAATAGTCTGTTTAGTTAGCAGGCTAGTTAACAGAGTTAATTAGTTTACCTAATGATTAGGTTAGTCTAAACAGAATTAATTAAGTTAATTTAATTGGTTAATTAATTAATATTTTATTTATTTATTTATGCTTGAAGATATATTTTTTTAATTCTAACGGGGGCAAGGCCCATTGTTAGTGACTAGCTAGGAGGGGGTTAGTGCTAAACTAACCCCCAATTAGCAGGGGCCTGCCTAATCTGGCAAAGGCGCAACCGGCAGGGGCTACGCCCGCGCACAGACGGGGGCGCCGGCGCGGCAGGCCGGCCGGGAACGGCGGCGAGCGGCATGGCCCGGGAGCATGAGGGACGGGCACGGGGCTGCGCAACCGGAGGGTCGGGCACGAGCGGGGAGACACCATGCGGTAAGAGGCACGCCGCGCACGAGAGCAGAGCTCTGGTGGTGGCGACGACGCAGGAAAGGATGCGGTCCGGGCGGCCGGCGCGCGTGCGGGTGGCGGTGAGCGAGGCCATGGCCGAAGTGGCCGGAGCAGGGGAGGAGGAGGAGTTGCCGGGGGCTCACCACGGGGCCGTGGGGTCTAGGCAGCGGTGCTCGGGGAGGAAGACGGGGACGATGTTCCGGCGAGGAGAGGGACGAGGAGGCGAGGAGGCAGTCCGGTGGTGGACGGCGTCGGGCGGTGGTTCGGTGACGGAGAGGTCGAAGACGATGGCGTCACGCGAGGTGGTCCCGGGCGACGGCGAGCGCTGGGCGTCGGGGCGCGGTCGCGGGCGCGTCGTGTGCGGGACGGCGCGGGCGCGCGGTGATGGGGGGGTGGTCCGGCGACGGGGTGTGTGCAGGGCGTCGCGAGAGAGAGGGGGGCGGTTTCATCCCCGATCCATATCGGATCGAGGGGGAGGTGAGCGTAGTGGGGGGCGAGTGGGGAAGATATTTTCGAGGGAGTGCGGGGGTGTCGGTGGGGTTTTCCCCGAGTGGGGGATATGGAGGAGGGCGTGGGGCGCCGGCTCGGCCAGGTGGGCCGATTGGGCGGCCCGGTGGCCTGCTGGCTAGCTGGGCCATTCGGCCCAGGGGGAGGGGGATTTCTTCCCTTTTCTCTTTTGTTTAAGTTTTACATTTTTATTTTGTTTTCTGTTTTATTTATTTTAGTTAGCAAAACAGCTTTACAAAAATATAACCCCTATTCCTAAATTAGCATAATGACATAGGCCACCTACTCCAAAAAGTTTGGTTATTATATAAAGTAGATTAACATTTGCTTAGCATTTAAAAGTATTTAAAATAATTGTTTTGCTGCTGTTTTACTTACTATAGTGCATTTAAATACTTTACAAAAGTGTGGTTTCTTCACCAATATTTAATATGGATTATTTCGCTCACTCCGAACATTTTAGTTTTAATATTTAAAAACTTTTTTGTTTGCTTGATTTTGAATTTGAATTCGAACCGTTCTTGGACTAACGTGAGATTAGCAACAGTAATCGAGGTGACATGGCATCATTAGCAGAGTTTCACTGTAGCCTAATTATCCGGGCGTCACAATTCTCCTCCACTACAAGAAATCTCATCCCGAGATTTAAGAGGGGGGCAAGGGGGAAGTTCTGGTTACGATATGCTAACGGATCTTCTCGAAGAAGTTAATCCCATTCGTTGATGTCTTCAATTCTTTATTCCAATGCATCATGATGAAGTCGTCGTCCTTTCTTCGGGGAACTCCATCGTACTTACGCATAGGTAAGGGGCAGCCCCACAACGATAGGATGTGATAAGGGAGAATCATCTGGGGGGATTCCAAGAGTGATCATATGAGTATCTATCGAGTTGAACAAATGAAACACATCGAGAGCAAAGTAAGACGGGGCAATAAGAAGCTTCAAGCGGATAGGCAATCGTTCGTTGCCTGATACGAAATGTGACAGGGATTCAGAGCAATGGGAAAGTATTGCGTCTGGTACCAGAATAGATCACTAGGCAGGTGGCCCGTGAATCACATACGAAGTCAAGCACGAGGAATAACTTCGACAACAGGGTGTATAGGAGAGTCAGGTTTTCATCCTGTGGAACTGTGGGTTATGGGCCCACCATGTGGGTTGAAAGTAGGAAGGGTGGTGACATCTTGCACAATCATGTAAGTAAGGCATGTCAGAGGATAGCCCGTCAGTTATGTCGGCAACAACATCGATACCAAGCGCGAGGGACGAAGAGAACCATTCTCCTGCTCGTTGAACAAGGCGGACCATTAGGCAAAGTTCTCGTCCATCGATGGTTACCGGAATGTCATCAACAATAGTAACAGGGTATTACCAACACGATTGTACACCTAGGTGTTTACATTACCAGAAAAATATTACTGCTTAGATCATATAGATCACCAGAAAGGTTAAACAAATCAATGAAAAGGAAAAGGTGACCATCAGATTAAACAGAACAATGGAAAGGTAAATGTGTTTAAACGCATGTTTCAGGAATATATCCTTCCCAAGGACAAGCAGAGCATGATATCCATGACAGGATAGAAAGTAGATAACCGTTTAGGTAAGGAGAGACGAATTCCATGACATAACCCAAACAACGGTATTTGGATAATGGACAAAGAAAAGTTAGCATTGTTCTTCAAATGCTCTTATTGAAAATCGGAGTACCACAAACATGCTTCGGGGTAGCATTGGCAAGGTCCTCAAGCAAAGGTCAGACTCTGGATACACGAAGGATCCATCAGGAATAACTTATAGAATAAGTCTTACAATTTCCTCATGGAAGAATGGATAACCTTGTTGAAAAGGAAACTATAACAATAGGGCCTCCGGCCAGGTGTGCTAGGCATGACATCACCTTATCGGGTCATGTAAAGATGTTATAACTCCAGGAAATATGTTCCAACCATCATACCTGACCAAGATTCGGATCTGAATGGTGTCAGGATACCTCAGACTCAGGATGTCTGAGGAGAAAAGGTGCAACACAAATTATCGAGATGACATTGTAAGATTCTCGGGAATTAAACTATGGAAGCGAGTTTCGAAACAAGAGTTCATCATCAAACCAGGGAGAGAATGAGGAGGTGGCTGATGAACTCAGCGACAATTCATTGTGATTTCCAAAACGATGGATTTCCACAATTATGTGAACAAGGAGATAACATTAGTCAGATCAAATGATACAATGATGTATGCTCGAGGAAAACATACACAATTTACAATGATTGAAGGGTGCCCCCGAAAATCTGGAATAGGTAGCACGATCAATGTTTGAATGATGATTCAATAAGCAATAGACTTAGAATGAAACTACCGACCATTAACTCCAAAGCAAAGGGTTGCTAGAAGTATAGAACTCAAGCAACATTATTAGCATATTGGTATCCTGGTTAAAAACAACACGGGGACCAAGGAAGAATGGTGATGGTGAGAAGTATCACTATACCAAGAATCCTTAAGAGGTGGAGTAATCCTCATGACAATCTTGACATAAAAGATGGTAATACTCCAAGCTAAAGAAGAACAAATGCTGGATAGCAAGGAACTCAAGGTATAACACAGAACACGAACAAGTTTGTGTTGGAGGGAAGGCAATAAAGTGGTCGATGACAACACAAATCATCGAGGGCAAGGATGGTATTTCTCATCATGAATTCAATTGATATCCTGGAAGAGCTCTGAATGCTGATGATGATCATAACAAATTTTGTCGAGAGGCTTCACGAAGAAGCAATCGAACAACGACTACATCAAGCAAAAGGACTGATGCAGCGAAAGGTCAATGGAACCATGGATACGGCACCAACTTGGAACCAAGCTTGCTCTTCAAGGTGAAGCAACTGGACAAGGAAGATCGACGTAATCCTGGCTCATCGTCAAAAGTTGTGCTCCAAGAATAAGGACCAGGTAGCACAGTTAAAATTAGCAAGATAATGATGTAGCCGATCAGGCTAGGAATGACGTGATCGGGTACAAACTCGTAAGTAAGGAAGATTACTAAGAGTTGTTGAACCGTAGTGCGGACTTGATTCATTTATTGGGGTACTCGAGTGACTAACCACTCAAAACCCAGGAAAAATTGGAATCAATGAGAATGTAGTACTTGACAAAGAACTCATAACAAGTTATGCAGTTCCATGACAATCTCGAGATACTAGGGGGTAATACTCGACAACAGACCAAAGTAAAGGTTGGACATGTGTAATGATCCAAAGAAGACAAGTGCTTAAACTTGCTCGGGAAATGGGATCAAAGAAGAACATATGGTCGGAACCACGATTGCAAAGGATCAATTCACCGATACCAAAGGATATTATATCAAGGAAATAGTTATTATTACAAGAAGCTTCCATGATAGGATCTACAGCGTATCCATGGGCATGAACACAAAGGTTCAAGGTCGACTCCCACTTCCTCAATGCATAACCTCCCATTCACCTCTCGTATTTCGAAAATGACATTAGTTGTTGAACATTTTACCTAGTGCAATACCAGATAAGTATGACCAGTGAAATCTTTCGGGTTCACACGGATTAGGGAACGCGTAGGTTCAACCCATCAGGGCATCTTAGGAACAGATACCACAAACTTCGGAGTAAATGGTACAAGCTCAAAAGTAGAGTATGGTTATCAAAGCAGAGGATACAAATTTCCAACGGCATTATATATCAGGGAAAGAACTTCTCGAGGTTTCTGTATACGAAGGACACTGTCGGATGATATTACAACAAAGGATCCGACGGTCCATAGCGGAGCTGATGTGAGTATCGGTACACAAGCAGAGGAAGAAACAATGCGAAGGCATTGGATTACAGAAGCAACTGACTAATTCAAGGCTCAATGTAAAGAATCATGATTTCTGATTCAAGGGATCAGAACAAACGCTCTGATTAAGGATGGGTAAGCTGAATAGACTTAGGGGTACAATCGACAACAATTTGATTGGTCGATAAACATGTCATGTTCAAAATGACATCTTAGCCGGAAAGATAATTTTAAAAGAATCAACCGATGATTGCGTGCATTTGCACTCATGTTTGAATCAATAGGATCAAAATGACGGTGTCAAAGGAGACTAATGAATGTTGCTGGACCTATGGGAAGCATCCATAATGCAAGCAGACAAGTATATGTAGAGCAATAGTTTTAAAGAGGATTCTCGAATGATCAGATAGAATTTCAAAGTATCATATGAAACATATGAACAACTGGGGATGGATGAATACTCGATAAGTGCGAGTAATTATTTGCAGGGGTATTCATGTGGTAAAGAACTACAAGGCAGTAGAGACAAGGTATTCTCATATCAATAGAGAGCAAGATCAACTGGGGATAAAAGTAAGAACGACAGGTGTATGTATTTCTCCATAGGGATATTTCGATGGTAGGGAATTGCAAAAGCAACAAGCACAAAGTCTCGAGAGAACATCAGAGTGTATCTTTGGAATCTTATGGTGTAGTTGGCGATCGTCTAGACTGAAGGGGCTCTCCGGGAGAAAGTATTATCGAGAACCTAGAGTCAGAGTTAGTAAAATCGTTTAACCCGAATAGAAGAGATGTCAGAGTCCCAGAGTATAGGTCGAGGAATAAAATATCCTACTACCACCCAATGGCGACGTGGGTCCGTAAGACACACAGCCATGTTAGTAAAAGTTTTGCAAAGACTAGACTCAACTTCGGCCAAGGAGTTTGGAAGGGAGATTCCTACAAGCAGTCGGCTCTGATACCAACTTGTGACGCCTCCGTTTCAATCGTACACTAATCATGCACACAAACGTGTACGATCAAAATCAGGGAATCACGGGAAGATATCACAACACAACTCTAAAACATAAATAAGTCATACAAGCATCATAATACAAGCCAGGGGCCTCGAGGGCTCGAATACAAGTGCTCGATCATAGACGAGTCAGCGGAAGCAACAATATCCGAGTACAGACATAAGTTAAACAAGGTGCCATAAGATGGCTAGCACAAACTGGGATACTGATCGAAAGAGGCGCAGGCCTCCTGCCTGGGATCCTCCTAACTACTCCTGGTCGTCGTCAGCGGCCTGCACATAGGAGTAGGAACCTCTGTTGTAGTAGGAGTCGTCGTCGACGGTGACGTCTGGCTCCTGGGCTCCCACATCTGGTTGCGACAACCAGGTAGAAGGGAAAGGGGAAAAGGGGGAGAAAAGCAACCGTGAGTACTCATCCAAAGTACTCGCAAGCAAGGAGCTACACTACATATGCATGGGTATATGTGTAAAGGGCCATATCGGTGGACTGAACTGCAGAATGCCAGAATAATAGGGGGATAGCTAATCATGTCGAAGACTACGCTTCTGGCAGCCTCCGTCTTCCAGCATGTAGAAGAGAGTAGATTGAAGTCCTCGAAGTAGCATCGCATAGCATAATCCTACCCGGCGATCCTCCCCTCGTCGCCCTGTGGAAAAGCGATCACCGGGTTGTTTGTGGAACTTGTCTGGGTGTATTTTATTAAGTATATGGTTCTAGTTATCATAAGGTCAAGGTACAACTCCGGGTCGTCCTTTTACCGAGGGACACGGCTATTCGAATAGATAAACTTCCCTGCAGGGGTGCACCACATAACCCAACACGCTCGATCCCATTTGGCCGGACACACTTTCCTGGGTCATGCCTGGCCTCGTAAGATCAACACGTTGCAGCCCCACCTAGGCCTAACAGAGAGGTCAGCACGCCGGTCTAACTCCTATGGCGCAGGGGTCTGGGCCCATCGCCCATTGCACACCTGCACGTTGCATGGGCGGCCGAAAGCAGAACTAGCCCCCTTAATACAAGAGCAGGCTTACGTTCCAATCCGGTGCGCGCCGCTCAGTCGCTGACGTCTAGAAGGCTTCGGCTAATACCACGACGTCGAGTGCCCATATCTTTCCCGCGTAGTTGGTTAATGCGTATAGGCCAGTGGCCAGACTCAGATCAAATACCAAGATCTCGTTAAGCGTGTTATTATGAAGCAACCGCGAACGCCGGCCAGGGCCAGGCCCACCTCTCACCTAGGTGGTCTCAACTTGCCCTGTCGCTCTGCCACAAAGATCCACACAGAGGGCCATCGGGACAAAGGTCCTTTCAGCCCCCAATCCGTGAATCACTCGCGGGTACTCTTCGAGCCGACCCAACTTTAGTCACCATCTGTTGTATGTATATATGTATAGTATATACCCGTGATCACCTCCCAAGTGATCACGGCCCGATAGTATAGCAAGGCAGACCGACAAGAATGTAGGGCCAATGATGATAAACTAGCATCCTATAGTAAGCATTTAGGATTGCGGGTAAGGTATCAATGACTTTAGCAACAATGACAGGCTATGCAACAGAATAGGAGTAACGGAAAGCAGTAACATGCTACACTACTCTAATGCAAGCAGTATAGAGGAGAATAGGAGATATCTGGTGATCAAGGGGGGGGGCTTGCCTGGTTGCTCTGGCAAGGAGGGGTCGTCAACTCCGTATTCGAACTGGGGGTCGCCGGCAGTCTCGGGGTCTACCGGAAAGAAGTAACAGAGGGGGAACACAATAAATAACAGAGCAATCAAAGCATCACAAAGCGTAACATGGCAATACGCTATGCTAGGTGTGCCCTAACGCGGCAGTAGGTGGTACCGACGAAAGGGGGAAACATCTGGGAAAGTATCCCCGGTGTTTCGCGTTTTCGGACAGATGAACCGGAGGGGAAAGTTGCGTGTTTGCTATGCTAGGGATGTGTGGCGGATGAACGGCTGCGTATCCGGATTCGTCTCGTCGTTCTGAGCAACTTTCATGTACAAAGTTTTTCCATCCGAGCTACGGTTTATTTTATATTAATTTTTAAAAGATTTAATCATTTTTAGAATTAACAGAATTAACAGAATAAGAAAATGTAATTATGATGTCAGCATGATGTCAGGGTGATGTCAACGGTCAGCTTTGACTGTTGACCAGTCAAGCTGACGGGGGGTCCCACATGTAATAGTCTGTTTAGTTAGCAGGCTAGTTAACAGAGTTAATTAGTTTACCTAATGATTAGGTTAGTCTAAACAAAATTAATTAAGTTAATTTAATTGGTTAATTAATTAATTAATATTTTATTTATTTATTTATGCTTGAAGATATTTTTTTAATTCAAACGGGGGCAAGGCCCATTGTTAGTGACTAACTAGGAGGGGGTTAGTGCTAATCTAACCCCCAATTAGTAGGGGCCTGCCTAATCTGGCAAAGGCGCAACCGGCAGGGGCTACGCCCGCGCACAGACAGGGGCACCGGCGCGGCAGGCCGGCCTGGAACGGCGGCGAGCGGCACGGCCCGGGAGCATGAGGGACGGGCGCGGGGCTGCGCAACCGGAGGGGCGGGCACGAGCGGGGAGACACGATGCGGTAAGAGGCACGCCGCGCACGAGAGCAGAGCTCTGGCGGTGGCGACGACGCAGGACAGGACGCGGTCCGGGCGGCTGGCGCGCGTGCGTGTGGCGGTGAGCGAGGCCATGGCCGAAGTGGCCGGAGCAGGGGAGGAGGAGGAGTTGCCGGGGGCTCACCACGGGGCCGTGGGGTCTAGGCAGCGGTGCTCGGGAAGGAAGACGGGGACGACGTTCCGGCGAGGAGAGGGACGAGGAGGCGAGGAGGCAGTCCGGCGGTGGACGGCGTCGGGCGGCGGTTCGGTGACGGAGAGGTCGAAGACGATGGCGTCACGACGGCGAGCGCTGGGCGTCGGGGCGCGGTCGCGGGCGCGTCGTGTGCGGGACGGCGCGGGTGTGCGGTGATGGGGGGTGGTCCAGCGACGGGGTGTGGGCAGGGCGTCGCGAGAGAGAGAGGGGGGCGGTTTCATCCCCGATCCATATCGGATCGAGGGGGGAGGTGAGCGTAGTGGGGGGCGAGTGGGGGAGATATTTTCGGGGGAGTGCAGGGGTGTCGGTGGGGTTTTCCCCGAGTGGGGGGATATGGAGGAGGGCGTGGGGCGCCGGCTCGGGCCAGGTGGGCCGATTGGGCGGCCCGGTGGCCTGCTGGCTAGCTGGGCCATTCGGCCCAGGGGAGGGGGGATTTCTTCCCTTTTCTCTTTTGTTTAAGCTTTACATTTTTGTTTTGTTTTCTATTTTATTTATTTTAGTTAGCAAAACAGCTTTACAAAAATATAACCCCTACTCCTAAATTAGCATAATGACATAGGCCACCTACTCCAAAAAGTTTGGTTATTATATAAAGTAGATTAACATTTGCTTAGCATTTAAAAGTATTTAAAATAATTGTTTTGCTGTTGTTTTACTTACTATAGTGTATTTAAATACTTTACAAAAGTGTTGTTTCTTCACCAATATTTAATATGGGTTATTTGGCTCACTCCAAACATTTTAGTTTTAATATTTAAAAACGTTTATTGTTTGCTTGATTTTGAATTTGAATTCGAAGCGTTCTCGGACTAACGCGAGATTAGCAACAGTAATCGAGGTGACATGGCATCATTAGCAGAGTTTCACTGTAGCCTAATTATCTGGGCGTCACAATTCTCCTCCACTACAAGAAATCTCGTCCCGAGATTTAGGAGGGGAGCAAGGGGGAAGTTCTGGTTACGATATGCTAACGGATCTTCTCAAAGAAGTTAATCCCATTCGTTGATGTCTTCAATCTTTATTCCAATGCATCATGATGAAGTTGTCGTCCTTTCTTCGGGGAACTCCATCGTACTTACGCATAGGTAAGGGGCAGCCCCACAACGATAGGATGTGATAAGGGAGAATCATCTGGGGGTATTCCAAGAGTGATCATATGAGTATCTATCGAGTTGAACAAATGAAACGCATCGAGAGCAAAGTAAGACGGGGCAATAAGAAGCTTCAAGCGGATAGGCAATCGTTCGTTGCCTGATACGAAATGTGACAGGGGTTCAGAGCAATGGGAAAGTATTGCGTCTGGTACCAGAATAGATCACTAGGCAGGTGGCCCGTGAATCACATACGAAGTCAAGCACGAGGAATAACTTCGACAACAGGGTGTATAGGAGAGTCAAGTTTTCATCCTGTGGAACTGTGGGTTATGGGCCCACCATGTGGGTTGAAAGTAGGAAGGGTGGTGACATCTTGCACAATCATGTAAGTAAGGCATGTCAGAGGATAGCCCGTCAGTTATGTCAGCAACAACATCGATACCAAGCACGAGGGATGAAGAGAACCATTCTCCTGCTCGTTGAACAAGGCGGACCATTAGGCAAAGTTCTCGTCCATCGATGGTTACAGGAATGTCATCAACAATAGTAACAGGGTATTACCAACACGATTGTACACCTAGGTGTTTACATAAGCAGAAAAATATTACTGCTTAGATCATATAGATCACCAGAAAGGTTAAACAAATCAATGAAAAGGAAAAGGTGACCATCAGATTAAACAAAACAATGGAAAGGTAAATGTGTTTAAATGCATGTTTCAGGAATATATCCTTCCCAAGGACAAGCAGAGCATGATATCCATGACAGGATAGAAAGTAGATAACCGTTTAGGTAAGGAGAGACAAATTCCATGACATAACCCAAACAACGGTATTTAGATAATGGACAAAGAAAAGTTAGCATTGTTCTTCAAATGCTCTTATTGAAAATCGGAGTACCACAAACATGCTTCGGGATAGCATTGGCAAGGTCCTCAAGCAAAGGTCAGACTCTGGATACACGAAGGATCCATCAGGAACAACTTATAGAATAAGTCTTACAATTTCCTCATGGAAGAATGGATAACCTTGTTGAAAAGGAAACTATAACAATAGGGCCTCCGGCCAGGTGTGTTAGGCATGACATCACCTTACCTGGTCATGTAAAGATGTTATAACTCCTGGAAATATGTTCCAACCATCATACCTGACCAAGATTCGGATCTGAATGGTGTCAGGATACCTTAGACTCAGGATGTCTGAGGAGAAAAGGTGCAACACAAATTGTCGAGATGACATTGTAAGATTCTCGGGAATTAAACTATGGAAGCGAGTTTCGAAACAAGAGTTCATCATCAAACCAGGGAGAGAATGAGGAGGTGGCTGATGAACTCAGCGACAATTCATTGAGATTTCCAAAAAGATGGATTTCCACAATTATGTGAACAAGGAGATAACATTAGTCAGATCAAATGATACAATGATGTATGCTCGAGGAAAACATACACAATTTACAATGATAGAAGGGTGCCCCCGGAAATCTGGAATAGGTAGCACGATCAATGTTTGAATGATGATTCAATAAGCAATAGACTTAGAATGAAACTACCGACCATTAACTCCAAAGCAAAGGGTTGCTAGAAGTACAGAACTCAAGCAACATTATTAGCATATTGGTATCCTGGTTAAAAACAACACGGGGACCAAGGAAGAATGGTGATGGTGAGAAGTATCACTATACCAAGAATCCTTAAGAGGTGGAGTAATCCTCATGACAATCTTGACATAAAAGATGGTAATACTCCAAGGTAAAGAAGAACAAATGCTGGATAGCAAGGAACTCAAGGTATAACACAGAACACGAACAAGTTTGTGTTGGAGGGAAGGCAATAAAGTTGTCGATGGCAACACAAATCATCGAGGGCAAGGATGGTATTTCTCATCATGAATTCAATTGATATCCTGGAAGAGCTCTGAATGCTGATGATGATCATAACAAATTTTGTCTAGAGGCTTCACGAAGAAGCAATTGAACAACGACTACATCAAGCAAAAGGACTGATGCCGCGAAAGGTCAATGGAACCATGGATACGGCACCAAATTGGAACCAAGCTTGCTCTTCAAGGTGAAGCAACTGGACAAGGAAGATCGACGTAAGCCTAGCTCATCGTCAAAAGTTGTGCTCCAAGAATAAGGACCAGGTAGCAGAGTTAAAATTAGCAAGATAATGATGTAGTCGATCAGGCTAGGAATGACGTGATCGGGTACAAACTCATAAGTAAGGAAGATTACTAAGAGTTGTTGAACCGTAGTGCGGACTCGATTCATTTATTGGGGTACTCGAGTGACTAACCACTCAAAACCCAGGAAAAATTGGAATCAATGAGAATGTAGTACTTGACGAAGAACTCATAACAAGTTATGCAGTTCCATGACAATCTCGAGATACTAGGGGGTAATACTCGACAACAGACCAAAGTAAAGGTTGGACATGTGTATTGATCCACAGAAGACAAGTGCTTAAACTTGCCCGAAATGGGATCAAAGAAGAACATATGGTCGGAACCATAGAAGACAAGGATTTTTGGGATAGGAGATAAGCTATACAAGATTAAGATAGTTGTGGAGCCACCAGTAGAAGAACTGGACCAAGATGATCTTCTGGATGAGGATATTGACAAAAGCAAAGAGAAAGAAGTGCAGCAAAATACCAGCTGTGACAATGGAGCTGGAGGCTCTCATCACACTGTTAATGCAACATCCTCTCAATCTGGAGGAAGTGGCTCCACACCTGGGACATCTCGTCAGGGCAAGCAGAATGTGTTGGCATACCTTCAGCAACTCCAAGACCCCATTTCCATGGAGGAAAGTTTCAAAATGCTGCAAGAAATGGAAATTGGGGATGAGGAAGATGAAGATAATATCAGCATGCTTGAGGATCAGATTGGAGTTGAAAAAACTAGTGAGAATCAAGAAGAGATAGTATTCAGTCCAAATCTCTCACCCAATGATGTTAAAGTCCCACTAGTGCAACACAAATGGGGCCCAATCCAGGCACGAAGGAAGAGCAACAAGATTGATATAGGTGGAAGAACCATCATGGAAATTGCTGTGGGATCAAAAAAAGTTCAAAACCTGGAAGAGCCTAAATCTACACACAAAGGTACAATTAAGAAAAATTCCTTTGAAAACTTTCAAGATCCTGCATTTATTTCTATAGCTAAGATGGTTGGAGTAGAAATTGATGAACATATAGATACTTATGCTTATGTAGTCTCTAGAAATATGATCCCTAGAAGGCCTGCAGGGCCATCTCCCCTGGGAAAAAATTTAGATAATGATAGAGACACAATTAATAACCCCGGTCATAGTTCATTAGAGGGTGAACATGTGGTTGGAAAACAGTCCCTGGATAAGTCTACTAGGCTAGATAAACCAGGATCTGACATGGGATCCCCTACTACACCTGAAGGGTTAAAAGGGATCTCCAATGTTGTAGATGATCAGAGTGCCATCTGGACTAAAATTTCCAAATATGGGCGAGGCAAGCACCCCAAGAAAAAACCTCTTAGATGAATTGTTTGTTCTGGAATATTAGGGAGATTACTACCCCAGGTAAAATGACTTGTATTATTGATACCCTAGCCAAAACAAATGCTAGTATTGTTGCATTTCAAGAGACCAAAAAAGAGGAGCTATCCCCTGCTTTCCTCAAATCCATTAGTGGTAATAAAAACTTTCTCTGGCATCACCTCCGTGCTGTGGGCACTTCTGGAGGGGTTCTAGTGGGTGCTGATGCAGATATATTTGAGGTCCTCCATTGGATCTCCTTGAATTTTTCTGTCACCTGCAAACTTAAAGTCAAATCTAGTGGGATATGCTTTAGAGTTATAGCTGTATATGGTTCCCCATATGAGGAAGGCAAAGATGATGTCATCTCTGATCTTCATAGCCTTTTTGTAGATGAGCAAATGCCCACTCTAATAGGAGGGGATTTTAATTTAGTTAGATACCAGCAGGATAAGAGTAATGGAAATATCAATCACCATTGGGCAGGTAAATTTAATGCCTGGGTGGAGATATGGAGCCTGCTGGAAATTAGGATGTTAGGTAGGAAATTCACCTGGGCTAACAACCAGGAGAATAACATTATGACTACAATAGACAGGATCTTCTGCATCACTGAGCTGGAGGCTATTTTTCCTTTATGTACTTCTCAAGCTCTCCCTAGAACTGGGAGTGACCACACCCCCTTCTATGGGATTCTGGACTAGGAAGCAGGCCTAGGCCCTCTAGTTACAAGTTTGAAAAATGATGGTTGTTACATAGTGAATTCAATGAGCTGGTCATTAAGAACTGGACTGCCCCAGTTAATAAGGCTAAGCCAATAGATATTTGGCAAGAGAAAGATTTAGGAAATTTTCCAAGGGTTGGAGTAAGAATGTAGAAGCAGCAATTAGGAAGAAAAAAGCTGCCCTCACAGAAGAATATGATGAGCTTGATATCAAATCTGAAACAACTGTCTTTCTGATGTGGAGAATGCTAGGATGAATAATATCTTACTAGAACTCCAGTTTATTTGGATTAAAGAAGATACCAAAGCCAGACAAAGGTCTAGGGATAGAGACATTCTAGAAGGTGATAGAAACACCAAGTACTTTAATGCAGTAGCTAATCAGAGGAGAAGGAAATATCTCATTAATTCCCTTGATGGTCCCAATGGCCCTACCTCTGACACCAAGGAAATGTTAAAAATAGCCTCTGATTTTTACAAAGATCTTTTTAAAAAAGAAGATAGAGGTGGATTTAGCTTGAATCAGGATTTTTTTCTCCTCTAAGGAAAAATTTTCTGAAGACATGAATAAGTCACTTCAAGACCCATTCACTGAAAAAGAAGTTAAGGAGGCCATATTTGGCTCATACTCTGAAGGAGCACCTGGTCTAGATGGCCTCTCTTTCCTCGTTTTACAAGAATTTTGGGAGATAATCAAACATGATGTTATGGCTCTGTTTGATGACTTCCATGCTGGCAACCTAGATATTTATAGATTAAATTTTGCCATGATTTCCCTCATTCCTAAGGAGGAGGATGCTACCAACATGAGGAAATTGAGGCCTATTAGCTTACTGAATTGTATTTTTAAAGTCCTTACAAAAGTTCTGACCAATAGGCTTGCTGTTATTATGAGCTTCCTCACCTCTAGTAACCAGTCTGCTTTCATTAAAGGGAGATATATCCTAGAAAGTGTAGTGACTGCACATGAAGTGTTGCACTCCACTTTTCATTCTGACAAAGTGCTTAAACTAGACTATGAGGAGGCCTTTGATAAGGTCAACCTAGATTTCTTGCTGGAGATCCTCCATAAGAGAAACTTTGGTCCTGTATGGATTAAATGGATTCAACAAATCACACACAATGGCTCTGTAGGGGTCAAGGTGAATGGGGTGGAGAGTGACTTCTTCATTACCAACAAAGGGTTGAGACAAGGGGAACCTATATCCCCCCTTCTTTTTAATATTGTAGTAGATGTTTTGACTAGGATGCTCATCAAAGCTACATCTCATGATCTAATTAAAGGGCTCTGCTCTGATCTCATCCCTGGAGGGGTGATCTGTTTGCAGTATGCAGATGATACCATCCTCTTCATGGATGAGGATGAGTGTAAAGCAACCAACTTGAAAATGATCCTGACTTGCTTTGAAAAAGTTTCAGGGATGAGAATAAACTATGCAAAGAGTGAACTCATTCCATTGGGTGTTGAGGGAGACAGCTTATCCCCTTTTGTTAATATCTTTGGATGTACTGTAGGTATGTTTCCAATAAAATACCTAGGAATTCCTCTACATTATGATAAGCTGGGAAGGGAAGATATTCAACCCCTCATTGATAAAATTCTGAAAAAGATGGCTAGTTGGAGAGGAAAACTGCTTTCCTATTCAGCTAGACTAACTCTGATCAAGGCCTATTTGGCTAGTATTCCTATCTACCTACGGTCCTTCTTTAAGTTTCCCAAATGGGCTCTTGACTTAATTAATAGTCAGCTTGCTCATTGTTTGTGGAGTGACTTTGAGGGGAACAGAAAGCTCCATCTAGCCAATTGGCATTTGGTCTGTATGAAAAAAGAGCATGGTGGACTTGGGGTCCCTAATATTAAAGACCTCAATTTATGTTTGTTAGGCAGCTGGATCAAAAAGATATGCCCAGGGTGAGGGCAAGATCTGGAAAAGATTGTAGACAACAAATATCTTAGGAACTCTCCTAATATATTTGCCTGTAGACCACGAGCTTCATCCAAGTTTTGGCAAGGAGTTATGTGGGCTGCTAAAGCTCTTAAATTTGGTTATAGATGGGTAGTAGGGAATGGGAGAAAAACCAGATTCTGGGAGGATATATGGTTTGGCACTTCCTCCCTCTCTGTCCAGTTCTGGCCACTTTATACTATCTGTCATCAACAGTGTGTTACTGTTTCTGATGTTTGGGATGGGGACATTATCAAACTTACATTTAGAAGGGTGTTTTCCCCTGCTATGAGGGAAGAATGGTACTGCCTCGAACAAATCATAAAAGAGACTATCCTCACTGGAGATGAAGATGCCATGATCTGGCAATATGAATCCAAGGGGGTTTACTCTTCCAGTTCTTTATACACCATCATTAACTTTAGAGGAGTGAAACCTGTCTTTATACCTTCAGTTTGGTCTATTATTGTGCCACCCAGAGTTCAAGTTTTTCTCTGGCTTCTGGCTCATAACAAACTGATGACTAAAAACAATTTGCTTAAGAGGGGGATTGACAAAACCCCTGGATGCCTATTCTGCTCTGATCAGGAAACAATAGATCATTTGTTTTTTGATTGTGTAGTAGCAAAATGCATCTGGACTGAGGTCTCCTCCTTTTTTCTGTTGATTTAGGGTCTAGCTATTTCTCCATTGCCAAATTTTGGCCTGCAGTCAAAAATCATGAAGTGCTAAATGCCTTTTGTGCTTGTGTACTGTGGTGCCTATGGAAAGTTAGGAATAAACATGTTTTTGATAATGCTATATGGTCTGATATTAAACAGATCTGGTGGCTGGTCTGGAGGACACTCAAAAAGATGGATGGTCCTATACTGGAAGGATTTGTAGGAGAAAATGCAGAGGATGCTGTACTGGATATCCTGCATCCTCAAAGCCCCCTTGCAGCTGACTATGGGGTGAAAATGGGGCTGGTGGACACTGGAGGTGTCTCGCCAATACATTTCCTCCCCAAGCTAGCTTTTGGGATCCACAGGAGCAGCTTCAGGAGCCCTGACAGTTCAAGGCCAAGCGCGGCTCCAGAGAAGAAACCAGCTCAAGCAAACTCCAGCCCTGCCTCGCCGCTGGATTGGCCTGGCACCCCGACGCAACCTTTCAAAAAGATGAAGTGGGGAATCCTGGAGCAGATCAAAGAGGTTCACCTGATGCTTGCTGCTGAAGACATGAAGATGCTGGCTGTTAAGAATGCCCTGCTCCCCGCTGTGCCCCTGGGAGATTACGCTTAGTTTCCTTTCTTTGCATATCATAGGTGCCCGGCTTTGAGGGCTATGTAACGCATGTACTTGGCTGTGGGCCTTTAAAATTCCGATAAAAAACGTAAGGATTCTAATCCTCTAAAATTCCGATAAAAAACCTTTGATCGTAAAGTGGGCCTTGTAAAAATGCCAAATCCGGCTCCTCAAACACACGCGGGTGTGTGCGGGCACGTCCGTGGGCACTGACCAGTCAGTACACGGATGCAGACACGCGCGTCCGCGGGCACTCACCTACAGTCTACAAATCACGTCGTTCGCATCTGTGTGTCTCATATTCGATACCATATGTCAATACTAAAGCATGCAACATAGATAAAACTACGTAGATCATCAAACGGACATAGAAATGCACATTCTGATCATCAATGGAGCTCCAAAAGATCATCAAAGTTCACATCATCCACATAAACGACAAACAAGTTTAAACTACATTACTAAAAGCTTGAAATTAAAGGTGGAGACATTGGATCTTTCACTACTTCCTTGTCGGCCCTTTGCCCTTCTGGTCGACGGTGTAGCTGTAGGCGTCCACGGCTGGTGGTGGATCATCCTAGTTGTCGTTGAAGGAGGCATGGTCGTCGCCGTTGTCGGACGAGGAGTCGAAGAGGACGATTAGCCCTTTCAGCCGCCGGACTTCCCTATCCTGCTCCGGCTTCAGCTTCGCCACCCGTGTTGCTTGGCACTCTGACTTCTCAATGGCAAGCCGGGTCGCCTTGGCGTTCTTCCGGCGGAACTAGCGAGCGTCCATCTCCGCCGTCGTAAGTGGCCGACGGTAGACCCAAGCGAGGAGCCGTCGCGTCCCTCTCCCTTGCCAGCTACCTCTCACGGCATGCAGCGCGCCTACAACTCCAGCATGCGCGTTCGGGGCGGTGGAGTGGGTACTAACACCCACAACTGCCCTTGCGGAGCAGCGACCGGATGGGGAAGAGGATGACGGAGGGGCGGCGTGGACTGAGGAGCCAGCTCCGGCGCCCGCGCTACTTCGACGGGGGAGCGACGAGGGGGCAGGTCCGGAACTGCCCCCGTGTCCACCTTCGACCTCTCGAGGGCAATGCGGAGCCAGCTCCTCATCGACATCGAGGTTAGAGTTGGAGCGGTTGTCGGCGCTCGACATGCTCGCTGGAGTCATCGGAGTGGATCGGAATCGGAGAAATTGGAGGAGGGAAGAAGAAGAGACAGAGTGAGAAAGGAGAGTGGACTGAGCCAGGGTTTCGGATTGGGGATTTTGTGGGATGAAGTGGGGTCGGGGTTGGTCGGGCTGACGCGGCGGATGCTCCCGGGCAGCCCCGTATCCGCCCTACATTTGGGCTAGATATGAGGGGCGCTGGATAGCTCGGACGTTTGAGGCCGGTTTGAGGCACCCAGATGGGTCAAGTTTTTTAACCGGTTAGTGATTGGGCGACCTGCCCGAGCGTTTAAGAGCATCTACAGCTGCAGACACCAAATTCGGCCCCTCAAACGCTCGCGGACGCGACCGGGCGCGTCCGCGGGCACCGACTGGTCAGACCTCATACTTTGTGCTATGCATCTGACTACCTCATATTTCATCCCTAAATCCATAAAAAACATGCAAAAAAAAAACCATACGTGCTACACACATCATGCTAGCCACTACGCTTCGTCGTCGGAGATGTCCACTACTTCCATGCCGAGTGCCGGGTAGATGGGTGCGTAGGAGGGCTCCGGCTCCTCCTCATCCATTTACGTGAGCTTCTCTTCAATGGGCGCAGTGTGCTCCGCCTCCGCCTCTTGCAGGTGACAGCGGTTGGACTTCGTCTCCACCTGGAAGGAATCGAGGATTGACTGCTCCGCCTACAGTTGCGTCCCCCATGTCCTTCTCGTCCTCCTCTTGCTCTGCATCCTCCCCGCCATCCTCCTCCTCCTCCTCCTCCGGATCCCACCGCGTCCGAACTCCGAAGGTAGCCCCGGCGATCCGGGGATCACGCCTTGCCAGGATCTGCTGAAGGAGCTGAAGTCAGCGCTCCGGCGTGAGATATGGGTAGCTCCTTACCCGACGACGCAGTGGCATGGTTACTATTGGTGGCAGACGGCGAGCGGCCGATGGGTGGAAAGCGGCGGCGGCGAATGGGAGGGGATGAAATGTGGACGGGTAGGGTTTTGGTGTCCGGCGGTCGGCTTAAATAGCCGAGCTAGGGCATTACGCGGCCCGCCAAAGTGGTGACACGCGGCGCCATCGGTCCGATGGAGGATACGAGCTTAGGACCGCCGGGTTTCGGAGTGTTTTCCTACGGGACCCGGTCGTCCATCCGACGCGGCAGACGCGCTCAGGCCTCCTCATATCTGTCCTAAATTTGAGTTGGGTATAAGAGGTACCGGTCAACTCGGACGTTTCAGGCCAGTTTGAGGGGCCCAAATGGGTTGGTTTTTTTAATCGGCCAATGTCCCGGCGGCCTGCCCGGGCATTTGAGGCGCCTGGGTGTAGATATTGTTTTGCGGGTATATTATTAAGGTGTTTTACATGCAGCAATTACAATACACCTCAATTAACAAAAAGCAAAATGCAATGCACCTCAACTACAAAAGAAATGATGCAATGCCCCTGATGTTTAGGCTTAGGAACTGGACTTGACGTTTTGAGCCATTGGTCGTGTGGTGTGACTCCGTCTATATAGATCTGGGGGTTGGTGAGCGAGTCTGCATGCGTGGCGTAGGTTAATTAACTTTTTTTGTCTTTCATTTCAAGAATTCAAGTAGGAGTAGTATATATAGATCGATAGATGGCGTGATGTTAACTAAATGCACGCGTTCCCAAATGAACAACCGACAGGCAAATAGTAGTAGTCCTGGAGGGACAAATGGAACTCTGCCGTTTGTACTTACAAGCTCGAAAGAGAGATAATAAGTAAAAAAAAAAAAAAAAGAGGAGCATGTGCTCTGGGATTTGCTGGAGAGAGAGAAAGAGAGAGAGAATCAAAGGAATCACCTGGCCGGCTCCGTGATGTTTTTTTTTTTGCTTTGTCCCGTCTGTTCTGCATGTTTGGACGTGCGGTTTAGGTTGTCGTTTGTGCTGTCTGTCTGGCTCTACCGTCCACACCACACCAGTGCACCACCACCGCCTGCCGGCGCTTGTTAATCCCCTAATTAAGTGGTTGGTTAAGTACAAATTAACAAATCCCTCAAAAAAAAGTACAAATTAACAAATCCCTCAAAAAAAAAGTACAAATTAACAAAACCGCAAGTGTGGCAACCTTTTCTCGCTGTCGCGTGATTCTCCTCGATCTCCTCGGTGCGTCGCAGCTGCCCGCTTATTAGCGTACAACAGCAGTAGGAGTAGTAGTAAGAATAAGAACTCTCTTCCTTTTCAGGCTCCTGGTTCAGTTTCAACAGCAAAGAAGGGCTGTGGTGTCGGATCAAATCAAACCGCAGGTGCATGCACGTGTACGTACGAAGCACGCATGCAGCCAAGCGCACGTGTACCTACGTACTCGTTTTCTGTTGTTGGGGGAAGGAAAAGACAATGTGTACTGTTTTTTTTTTGCATGGAAAGACAATGTGTACTGGCACGGGCGGACCACTGCTTACTTTATCCGTATATATATATACTTACATAAAGTACGTACGCATGCTGCAGAAATACCGGTGTCTACAAAGACGCTTTGCTAATGTATAATACTACTTTCTTTACGGTCGACCGACCGGTTCGGTTGGGAGCCTTTTGCGCTTTGCAAAAGCCTACTAGCCTCTTTGTTTCTTTCCTGTACGATGAATGAAATTCCGGGCCTGCCTCGGTCGCTTTTCAACCCATACAGGAGGCAGGACCGTGTACGTGCAACATATAATTAAGCTAGCTGCTTATATGGTTTTGATTGATCAGTTAGGTTAGGTGCGTCCCTTCCTTTTGGCGCATGGTCTTTTGAAGATGATTAATAATTTGTGAGATGATGATTGTATGATGATCAGGAGGATCAGCTGATAATAAGTCGTCGTTAGCGGGCGGGCGAGGTCTATAATGCATGGCTGAGGTGGCGCGCGCGCAGACAAGCAAGTTGTTGAGCGAGGCATGCCCCGTCCGTCCGTCCACATGCGTTTGCAGGCTTAATTTCCTCTTGTGCTTGCTGCCCAGCTGCTGTTGGAGTGTCCCCGTCAGCCAACAGAAGCGTACGCCCGTCAACCGATCAATGAAATGTATATCCGGACGGAGTTGGTGCGGATTCGGTATGTATGATCCACGTGCCCGGCTCAACGTGCGTGCATGCATGCACCCAGCTCGATCCACCGCTTGACACCATCCGATCCACTACGATCCATCCAGCAGAAAAGATCGGTCGAGAGTGCAGCGAATTGGTTGCACGGCTTGATGAGTTCAGTTCAGCCAGTCAGTATAAAAACGTACGTGTACGTACTCCAGCGTATGCGATTAGCTCAGGCATCGTCATCCAAGTTGCCATGATAATGTACGTATATATTTGTGTCAAGTTGTAGGTGTCTAGCGGCGGGCGAGGCTTTGCTTGGCTGGGTTGCCATATGTGGCACCGTCAAGTCACAGATTAATAGACAGGCAGATCGCGCATGAGGCGTGCGGCTGACCCGTGCACGATGCGTCGCGTACAATGATACCGCTGGCTGCCACTGGATTATGGTCATGCACGTACGCAATACTATAAACCAAACACTACGCCGAAAGCAACAACAAAGTGTTGATCCCACAACAAAGAGAAAAAATCCAATAAAAATACACACGGAGAGAGAGAGGGGGGGGGGGGGGGGGGATGAGAAAGAAATGTCGCTGATTTGTTTTGTTTTTAGAGAGGGGGGACGACAAAATGTTGCTACTGATGGGCCAAGACTGTCGTTCGGTAGGCCCAAGGCCGACCAAAGCCAGGTTGTTAATTGTGGCCCATCCAGAAAAAAGAAGGGGAAACTAAAAAAAAGAAACGACGCCTGAGAGATTCGAACTCTCGCGGGGAAACCCCATGTACTTAGCAGGCACACGCCTTAACCACTCGGCCAAAGCGTCGCTTGGTGACCATCCTTCGAACGGAACTCTCTCAAACATATGCGACTACGCAAAGCACATGAGAGAGACAAATTGGTTGGAGAAAACCAAATGTAAGCATACAAGTTGTCAACATCTGGAACCAAATGTACTCCTTACTCTCCTAACAACCTGCTACCTTTGGGCTTTGGGCAGTACTGTCCCATAAAGGCATATCAATAACCAAGTCTCTCTCAGGTCACTTGCACAAGGAAATTGCCGTGCGGACGATCTTTCATGCACGATTTGTGCACAACACGTTTCTGAAGCCACCCAATTTTCTTAGTAAAGGCAATCCTAAACCATGGATTCCGAGCACCAGTGCACTTTCCAAGCATCCATTCACGGATTCCAACCATTGTTAACAAAAATCGAACAGCTTTTTACTAGTCGCTTGTCCATATGCGCCATCGGTCCATATTAGCTTTGGTTCATATTTTGAAATATATCTGTCATTTGAACTGTCTGGAAGAGCTCAACCATTAGGGAGGTCAAATATCTACAAGAACTTGAATCTGTACACTCTATTCAAGAGATACACACATTTTTTTAGTGTAGTGCAATTCGTGTTGAAGAGGACATAAGAGCAACTCCGTTAGCTGGAAAATGCCCTTTGGTTCCTGGGTGTATGTACACCCGATATAGAGAAAACTAATAATTATAAAAGTAAAAAAATGTTCATAAGTTTTTTTTTCAATAAGGTTGACTTTCTTTTGCACTAGCATATAATTTTTTGAATAAAAAACAACGTGACTTCATGGAAAAAATAGTAATTTATTGCTATATACAAGTCACTATTCACACTTTTTTAACCTCATTTTTTCGTTCTTAAGTCAACGATTTTTTTTTCTTTCGTGGGAACTTTTTTACGAGTACAATGAAAGGTCAAGTTTATTATTAAAAATTTCAGATTTTTTTGACTTTTTATGTAACTATTTTTTTCATGTATATACACCCAAGAACCAAGCGTTCCTTTCCTCCAATAGCTGCCTTATTTTCAGGGCAAGACAAAAAAACATCCAACAACAGCCCAACCACATTTTTTTTTGCATTTTTTGGGCAGCCCTAAAATGAGGCACCAAGTGTTGTATATTTTGCAACACGCGTGACTAGTTGTGGCCCCTCCGCCCGCCTGCCGAGTACTGAATCCAGGAGCGAAGTTCACCTCCACAATTCTTGCTTCAATCTTTCCCTTGTAAGATGGCTCTTGCGTGTTCGGTTCCGCACACAGCTCACCCAACCTCCTCGAGTGACCGTAGTTCTTGTCGGGCCTAGCTCGCCAACCTATCTAGCTTTGCTTTCATCAAAGCAACTGAGCTGGCCACCTCCCAACTGTTCCATGTACGCTCGACCATGGGTACAAAGTCATGATGGGTTCCCAACATATTTTGAAAATGAAATGGCTTGTCCACAACTATCCTCCTGTTTGAAGCTTCAACTTCATTACATAGCACAATAGGGCAGTGGTCCTATTTTGCAGCCAGCAAGTGACATAGTGACGCAAAGGGAAACATAGGACTCCAGCTGGCCGTCACCAAAGGCCTGTCAAGCCCGACTCGACAGAATTGTTGTCCACTCACTCGTTTTTCAAAGGTCCAATCAACACGAATGTATTCGAGATCATCGAGTCCCCATAGATCCACTGCCTCCCTAAATCCCGCCATCTGATCCACATCTCTCAAATCAGGCCTCATTTGCTCCTCTCTCTAGTACCTCACTGAAATCTCAAGTACAAAGCCACATAAGTGTAGATTCACCCAGTAGTCGAGCCATCGTATCCCAAATCTGCTGCCGAAGGCTTCTGTTAGCCTAGCCATAGAAGCATGTCAATATCCATTCTGCCTTTCCTACTTCTAACACAACCACATCAGTATGGTATTTTGAAAAACTCTTGACCCGCAAATTAACTCCATCCCGCCAGAGCACACCAATACCGCCGCTTCTACCCCCCACTACCCAGAGCAAAACCATCATCAAAACCCCGTCGTCAAGCCCTCCACTCTCTGTTTTGACAATTGCGCCGGCCCACAAATAACTCTATTTTTGAGGGGACAGTCCACAAATAACTAAGGAGCGGGTTTGGACCGTGACCTTGCAGCTGTTTTTTTTTCTTTTTGAGGGGTGATCTCGCAGTTTTTTTTTTGAGGCATGATCTCGGCTTCGGCCTTTTTTTTCCCAAGGAAAAACTGTCCAGAAAGCCCAAGTAAAAAAAACAAGGCCCACCTCATGCTACCCGTGTCTTCGGAACGCCTTCCGGGCCGCTCGGTGCGCGCAGGCGCCGACAAAGAAACAGCGGAACGAAGCCCACAGGCCCGCGAGAACCCTAGCGAAGAAGCCCCTCTCTCTATCCGGCCGCACCCTCGCCACCGCGCCTCCCCTCCCCAAAACTTGGACCCGCCTCCTCGCCGCCACCGCCGCTCCCGTCCGTCCGTCCTCGCCGCCCCTCCGCCGTCCCCCCGGGTTTCCAGGTACGAGGTCCTCCCCATCCATCCCTTAGCCCAGTCCCGCCTCCTCCATCCCGAGGGACGACGCTACTGCTGAAACCTAGGGTTTTCTCGCCGTGTACAGATCTCTCACTGCCGCCGCTGATTCGGTCTGTTCCGTGCGCAGGTCGCCGGCCTTCGCCCCGTCAGCCAGCCGTCGCGTCCATGGCGGAGGTAGCGCCCGTCGATGTAAGAATCCAGCGGCTCTCGCAACTTATTAGAGCCACATGCCTTCTCATACGCCGCAGCAGCTTACTGACACGGTCGTTGGTTCCGTCTTTGTGTTGCTTGCAGCAGGGGAAGAAGGAGGAGGAGGAGTTCAGCACGGGGCCGCTGTCCATTCTCATGCTCAGCGTCAAGAACAACACCCAGGTTGGTTTGGTTTGGTCGACTTCTTGCCTCTATTGGTTGAGATCCCAGCTTAGCAAGGGCAGATTTTCTGTAGTAGTAGTACTTACTGACTTACTGTCTGTCTGCATATCTGTTTTAACCGAGCACCTGCCCTTCTGGGGAGCTGGTGTTCTCCGTAGTGCGTGCACTTGCTAAAGAAATCAAACGGCTTAGTTGCCTGTGCTCCTGTCGTGCAAGCGAACACTAGTTTCCCTCTTAGTGCTACAATGCTAAGCGCACCATCGCGTAAATGTGTGAGTAATTGACCATTGTTTTGGTGCAGCCTTTCCTGAAATGCCTTTGGTGGTAATAGTGTGGCACTGCAAAGTTGAATGCACCATTGCGTACATGAGAATTTAACTACTGCAAAATTGAATTCACAATCGTGTAATAACTAGTAAGGGCCTGTTCGGCTTTCCACCGGCTCCGTGGAATTACAGAATCTGCAGAGCACCTAATTTCCAGCTCCACTATTTTATCCCTGCAGCTTCGCCAGCTCCGCGAGCTGAGTCTGGAGCGGAGTAGCTCCAAACACTCCCTAAATACGATGGTTTCTCTGCATCCTTTTGTCAATCAATTGCCCTTTGTGACAGGATTGTCCTCTTTGTGCTGCAAAGTTAAACGCAATAACGTGTAATGTGTGAGTAATTAACCATCTCGTTGTCGCAGATTTTAGCTCGCTTGATGTGACTATGATTGCAAGTAAACTGATTATTTTCTTCTACTCCGTAACAAATATGGAAAAACTAGATTTCTATGCGACTGCACTTGCACTGACCTTAGTCTATTTGCAGACTTCCATCAATTGCCTTTGGTAATAGTGCTGCTCTCTTAGTACTGCAAAGTTCAATGCATCTTCATGTAATACTCCCGCTGTTCCTAAATATTTGTCTTTTTAGAGATTTCAAATGGACTACCACATATGAATGTATATAGACATATTTTAGAGACTAGATTCACTCATTTTGCTCCGTATGTAGTCACTTGTTGAAATCCCTAGAAAGACAAATATTTAGGAACGGAGGGAGTATATGAGTAAATACTATAGTTTACATGCAGCCTTTCCTCAACCAACCACCTTTGGTAATAGTGTTCCCCTCTTAATGCTGCAAAGTTAAATGCACTAACACAGATATGAGTATTTAGATTTTAGCTTGCCTGATGTGATTATGATGTAAACTGCAAGTGCACTGATTATTTTTTCTACTGGCAACAAATACGGGAAAAGTAGACATCTAAGTGACTGCACTTGCACTGACCATAGATGAGTAATTAACCATAGTTTTGGTGCAGCTTTTGGTGAGATGCCTTTGTTAATGTGTAGTACTGCAAAGTTAAAAGCACCATCGTGTATATAAGTAGTTATTAAGTATGAACTGTAGTTTCTGTGCAGCCTCTCATCAGTTGCCCTTGTAATAGTGCTGCTATCTTAATACTGAGAAGTTGAATTCAGAATCGTGTAATAATGAGTAAATACCATAGTTTCTCTGCTCCTTTTTGTCGGTCAATTGCCCTCTGTAACATTGACACCCTCTTGGTACTGCAACGTTAAATGCATCAAGGTGTAATGTATCAGTAACCAACCATCTTGTTGTCACAGATTTTAGCTTGCTTTGTTTGCTTATGATGTAAATTGCAATAAACTGGTTTCTTTCTTCTACTTGGTAACAAATATGGGGAGAAGTAGATCTCTAGGTGACTGCACTTGCACCGACTGTAGCCTGTAGGTGATGTTTTCCATGTTACAAGTTGTTCTAATGATGTATCCTCTCTTCTGCCTTAGGTGCTTATCAACTGCAGGAACAACAAGAAGTTGCTTGGTCGCGTGAGGGCATTTGATCGTCATTGCAACATGGTTCTTGAGAATGTCAGGGAGATGTGGACTGAGGTATGCGGCACATTATCCCACCCGCTAAATGCACCGTTTCCTTGTCTTGTCTTGTATTGCTGCGTGCACTAACATCCATTCCGCCCGTTACAGGTTCCAAAGACTGGTAAAGGCAAGAAGAAGGCTCTCCCGGTGAACAAGGACAGGTTCATAAGCAAGATGTTCCTCCGCGGGGATTCGGTCATCATCGTCCTCAGGAACCCGAAATGAGTTTGACGACTCGGCGTAAACCAGAAGAGTCTCTTTTCGCTATGCTGCTGTTAGTTTGTATGCCGAATGCTCTGGATCAGGGAATGTGTAAGACAGTTATCAAGCAAGCATTGCCTGTACTGATTAATGGTTTGGTGCTGTGGTCTGGATGTTACGAATTCACGTCTTTTGTAGTATCTAATCTAACAACGTGCACTGGTAGCCTCTGTTCGGATCATCAATATGTCTGCTGAAGAGAGTTTTCAGTTTCAGAATGTTTTGTTTGTGTTCCATTGAGTTTGTGAATCGGTAGTTGCCCATTCCGTCGTATTGTGATACTCCCTCCGTTCCAAAATAGATGACTCAACTTTGTACTAGTTGTTCATGTCATATTGTAGTGCAATCCATTTGCCTGGTACCTTTTCGATGTCAAATACCGAGGGCTCCTTCGATTCACAGGATTTGCATCCTTGGGGATATTTTTCAGTTTAAATCAGGAGTCATTTGCACTATATTTTGGAGAAGCATTTTCATCCACTCAAACCGTGGAGTTCGTTCGCCTTTGTTGTGGTATCAAACACTCTTCTGCACAAATTTCTCTTACAGGTTACATGAGTAATTTTGTGTTTTACCTTTTTCTATGAATCAATGAGGCCGTATAATCTAAGGAGGAACTTTTTTCACATTATCAGATCTAAGATGTTTTCAAAAATGGAAAAGAAATTGAGGCCATAAAAAATATGGCCTAAACAGTGAAGCAAGGAAATCAATGCATAGAGTTTGCTATGTATAGACCAAATGCATGCAACCACTCATCCAAGGGTCCATAGCTCAGTGGTAGAGCAATTGACTGCAGATCAATAGGTCACCGGTTCGAACCCGGTTGGGCCCTTCAGTTCCCCTTTTTTTTTGCCTTCTTTTTTCAAAGTTTGCCACGTTATTAGACCATATTATTATTAATTATATCAAATATGTAGTTCCCAGTGGATATACGGGACAAAACATGAGGGGCCCAATTCCCAATGGACATACAGGAAAAAACATGGAACAAATCTTGTCAACGCAAAACAAAAGGAGACACCTGAAATCAATGGAGGCAGATGATGAGACTAATGACCATGCACTGATGAGATGAGGGCCTCATTCGTTCGTTCATACATCTTGATTCAGCAGCCAGCAAAGAAAGAGAAAGAAAGAGCAATGCAGATTAGGTGAGGAACTAGTGATTGATTGACTCCTTCCATCAAGGGAGGAGGATGTTGGTGCTGACGCTGCAGGATTGGAATTCACACAAGACATAGCTTAAGATAAGACATGAACGATGGCTCATGTCGATCGTGTGTCATCATTCTGCAACTGAAACTAATGCACTCACTCATTGTTGGGTGGTATCACGTGGGTGAGAGTAAACCACCAAGTAAAACAAAAACGCTTTCAGTTGTGATCGACGAAAACAATCATGTTTTTGATAAAAAGGGGGAGATTTTATCGAGCCTGCTAACGTTGGACCGATCCGAAACAAACATAACGAGTTCATGCCACACATGAGTAAGCAGCAACAACACGTAGGTATGTACGAGCACAACAATCAAATACCTAGGTCATTTTTGCCAATATAAGAAAGCACTCCCTTTGTTCCAAAATACTTGTCGTGGCTGAACTAAATCACAACAAGTATTTTGGAACGGAGAGAGTTTAAGCTTTTGGAATCCTACAATCTTTTCATCTAACTATTATTCGAAGGTTGATGAATCAAATTGGACTCTTGAAAATTTAGCTTCAATGTAGTTAATGATTGCATTTGGTCCCATCAAGTGCATAGTATTCTAGTATATCCCCCACACCCACCTATATTCCTTCGGTTGCATTACATTTACGAGACATATGCATTCACGGAACTTTTGTTTTTCTATGTAGCTAATTAAGTACTTTGAGAAACAAACATATCAAATTACATATGTTTCTTCTTTTTAATGTTGTACATCATTAACAACAATAATAATTGTATTACTATGAGAAATATGAACAATTTTTTGATGTGATTATGTCACTTGCAATGTCAACTCTATGCATCAAATAATTGTAACATATAATGGTTTCTATGTCTAAAATATGATTATTTATAAGGATGCTAAAAAACATGTATTTCATTCCATGTATCAGGTTGGAATGAACTTTTGTTCTGTGACTGTACAGAACACGACCACCTTGTTTTCAAGGAAAGTTACCCCCAATTTCCCCCTTACCTTTGTTTGCATCTTTAGGCCTCTAGTATGTACAAGAGAAATGAAGAAGACATAGAGCCAAATAAAAGCCTGCCTCCTAGTATTTAACCAAAAATTTCGCATTTGTTTTGCCATTAGACAAAAAAAAAGTACAATTGCACAATTTTGAAAATGACCAATCAATTAAATATATTGCAATTGCAGAATGTATATAATGAACCACTGGTTATATGCAAAAGAATCCAATTGCACTATTTTTGTATAATTTTAAAAATAATACCAACTAACACTATACATATTTTAAAATAAATAAAGTTTTTTTACATATATGTTTTTTAATATAAAAACCCTTTCCAAGAATAAATACAAACACAAGTACCACGCAACAACACTCTAATCTTTTCACCACTATCAAAACACTGAATTAAGGAGAACTGAATGTAGGCCAGATGGTTAGGTTCCGTACAGAGGAACTAGCCCACCATGGCTCACGTCTGGTGCCCTCATTTTTTTGGATTTATTTCAGACTTTTCGGTGATGATCGTTCAGTAAGAGGAGCCGTTCCTGTCAACTATGAGGTGTCAGTGGTGATTTCGTCAATCTCAAGATGTTGTGTCGGCTGAGTATCTCAAAGATGCTCATAAGGATAGGGTGTGCGTGCATACATCATAGGGGTGAGTGTACATGAGCATTTGCGATTGTACTATGTTAAAAGCACATTGAATTAAGGAATTATTTCCAAAATTATTTTCAGAAGAGGGTCCATAGCTTATTGATAGAGCAATTGACTCCAGATCAATAGGTCACCGGTTCGAACCCGGTTGGGCCCTTTGCCTTCTCTTTTGAAAGTTTGCCCCACTTTAGACCTTACTAATTATTTAATTATATCCAAACATGTGGTCCCAGTTCCAAATGGATGTACAAGAGAAAATATGGATCCAGTTTTGCCAACACAAAACAGAAGGAGACACCTGAAATCAATGGAGCTACTAAGATAGGCAGATGATGAGACCAATGACCATGCATTGATGAGGTAATGGCTTCATTCATTTATTCGTTCATACATCTGATTTAGCAGCTAGCATGAATGATAACCTTAACAGTAGTAAACTGTACGAGCAAAGAAAGAGAGAAAGAAATGTTGCAGATTAGGTGAGGAACTAGTGATTGACTCCTTGCATCAAGGGAGGAGGATGTTGGTGCTGACGCTGCAGGATTTCACACAAGACATAGCTTAAGATAAGACATGAATGATGGCTCATGTCGATCATGTGTAATCATTCTGCAACTGAAACTAATGCACTGACAAACTCACAGGTGGGTGGTATCACGTGGGTGCACTAGTAGAAAACAGGGCTACCATTCGGCCCTGGCCAGCCATTAGTCCCGGTTCTTCAAGAACCGGGACCAATGGGGGGTATTAGACCCGGTTTGTGAGCCCAGGGGGCCGGCCGGGGCCTCGTGGGCATTGGTCCCGGTTTGTGTGGAACCATTTGTCCCGGTTCGAGCCACGAACCGGGACCAATGGTCCTCGCTGCTGGCCCACAACCATTGGTCCCGGTTCGTGGTTTGAACCGGGACAGAAGGGGTGGCTTTAGTTCCGGTTCATGCCACGAACCGGGACAAATAACTTGCCTACATATACCCACCGCCGCGGCAGAGCACTCCACAGTGCTCTGTTTTTGTCAAGCCGGCGAGGGAAGGGCATTTGGGTGCTCTAGTTCACCTCCTATGCACATGAGGTGTTCGATGAAATGCCTGAGCCACACTAGTTAAGCTTTCTCCTCTCGAAACTCGACCTCCGAGCTCCATTTTCAACGAGATTTGTCTAGATTTAGTGGTCCGTCCCGCCCCGTCCCCGCCCCGTCTTCACCGCCGTCGATTGCCCGCGCCGATCTCGTCGCCGGCACCACCGTGGTGAGCCTCTTGTTCTTATCTTCTTTTCTGAAAGAAAAAAAAATTCTGACTTCAGATAGATACTTGTCTAATTTTCTTACTTTTATTATTCCTTGTTATTATATAGTGTGATGGTTTTGGTATCCGCCCCCATCGGCCCTCGTCCTGTCTATGATTTAGATGTGGTATATATTATCTTTTCATAACTATTTGGTTCATTTATTGTTTATGACAATTATGCCGACCAATGTGACATAGATTTTATTTATCTAGGAGGTTGTTGAACCGGAAATTCCAACCGACCCTATTGTCGAGGGGTTAAATTTAGTTGAAGAAGAGAACAATTACTTGAAGGAAAAAATAAGAAAAATTGAGGAGGAGAAGATGATATTAGAGTTGCATGTTGCGGGTGTCGTCGATGATCACAAGATCAAGATGGATGCAATGCGGTTGAAGATTAAAAAGATTAGAAAATATGCCATTCATACTGAGGCTTGGTATCATTATGTAGTTGGATCATTTGTTATCTTGGTTGCGGTTATGATCGCATTTGTTTTTGCATTGAAATGTTTTACATAATTTCAGTGTATGGTTTAATTAGATGCTCTGGAGAGCTATATGTTGTTCAATGAGAACTATGCATCTACTTTGGCTTTAATGCTCTGGAGAACTATGTATGTACTTTGGTTTCAGAGTTAATTTCAAATGCTTTTCAATTTCATGGTCTTACAGCTTTGAATGGTGCATTTTGAACACAGAAAAACAAGGGAGTTCAAATAAGTTCAAAAAAATTGAAATCCCTTTGTAACAGACGAGTTTCCGTATGAAACCCTGATACTTCGAAGGAGATTGTCCGTTTTGTACACGAAGTGCATCCAATTTTTGCCGTAAGTCTCTCTACTTTCTTGCACATGCTATGTGGGTGAAATGATGATACCATGCCAACTTGGAATCTTTTCAGAGTTCATTTCAAATGCTTTTCAATTTCATGGTCTTATAGCTCAAAATAATCAGTAAATACATGAAAAATAACAAATGAAATCACAAAGGGCTGTAAATTGATGATGTGGCTTTGAATGGTGCATTTTGAACACAGAAAAACAAGGGGGTTCAAATAAGTTCAAAAAAAATTGAAATCCCTTTGTAACAGACAAGTTTCTGTATGAAACCCTGATACTTCGAAGGAGATTGTCTGTTTTGTACACGAAGTGCATCCAGTTTTTGCCGTAAGCCCTCTCTACTTTCTTGCACATGCTATGTGGGTGAAATGATGATACCATGCCAACTTGGAACCTTTTCAAAGTTCATTTCAAATGTTTTTCAATTTTATGGTCTTATAGCTCAAAATAATCAGTAAATGCATGAAAAATAACAAATGAAATCACAAAGGGCTGTAAATTGATGATGTGGCTTTGAATGGTGCATTTTGAACACAGAAAAACAAGGGGATTCAAATAAGTTCAAAAAAATTGAAATCCCTTTGTAATAGACGAGTTTCCGTATGAAACCCTGATACTTCGAAGGAGATTGTCTGTTTTTGTACACGAAGTGCATCCAGTTTTTGCCGTAAGCCTCTCTACTTTCTTGCACATGCTATGTGGGTGAAATGATGATACCATGCCAACTTGGAACCTTTTCAGAGTCCATTTCAAATGTTTTTCAATTTATGGTCTTATAGCTCAAAATAATCAGTAAATGCATGAAACATAACAAATGAAGTCAGAAACAAAATAAAATAAAATAAATAAGTAATTTGAAACAAAATAATATAAACTTTAATAAATAGATAAGTAGAAACAAAACAAACTTTAATAACATAAATAAAGTTTATGAAAGTAAAATTATCAAAGTATTTTTTGTTCAAAACATTATAAGCAACTTCTAGTATTATTGAAACTAAAATTATATGAAATTCACGCAACTAAAATTATCAAAGTATTTCTGTTCAAAATCATTATAAGCAAAAAGAATTTTCATAAAGAACTTTTTTTGTTAGAAACTTTAATAGCAAAAAGAATTATCATAAAATAAAATTAATAAGTAATTATAAACAAAATAAAATAAAATTAATAAGTATTTTGTTGTAAGTAGAAACAAAACAAAATAAATAAAGCAAAAAAGAAAACAAAAAAGGGAAAAAATAAAAAATTTGCCACCAATTGGGCCACCACGGCGTGAGTACGACTAGAAACTCATCCATGGGCCAGGATTCAGGCCCGCAGTAGACCCAGAAGGCCCATCAAGCAAAGCAGTAGCAAGTAGGCCCGTAAGCCTGCAGTGGAGAGGAGCTCGAGAGGGGTGCGACAGTGGGGCTTATAAACCACTGCGCGCCCCTCTCAACTAGCGAGGTGGGACTAAACTTTGGCCGCGACGCGGGCAGCACAGGGGCCTTTGGTCCCGGTTGGTGGCACCAACCGGGACCAAAGGCCGCTGCTTACCGCACTTTGGGCTGCTGAAAAGAGGCCTTTGGTCCCGGTTGGTGGCACCAACCGGGACTAAAGGTGGGCATTGGTACCGGTTGATGCCACGAACCGGTACCAATGCCTTGGGTATATAAGAAACACTTAGCAGTTTCTGCAAAAATCACTTCTTCTCCGCCCCGACGCCCCCACGCTGCTCCTCGTCACCGTCGCCGCCGATCCCTGCCCCGATGCCGTCGCCGCCGAGCCCTGCCCCGACGCCATCGCCCGACACCGTCGCCGCTCGCCACCCTGCCCCGACACCGTCGCCCGCGCCCTCGCCCGACGCCGTCGCCGCTCGCCGCCCTGCCCCGACGATGTCGCCGTCGCCGCTCGCTGCCCTGCCCCGAGATGCGCCGCCCCGGCCCTGCCCCGACGCGCGCCGCCCCAGCCCTGCCCCGATGCCGTCGCCGTTGCCGCTCGTCGCCCTGCCCCGACCCCGCGCCCCTGCCCCTCCTCACCTTGGTCCGGCGGCGCCCTCCCCTGATTTTTTAATATATGTGATAATTGTTTTTGTTCATATATATGATGATTTTTTATAGAATATGATGTTTTTTTCCAGATTATATGTATATGATTTTTTTATAGAATATGATGTTTTTGCTTTTTTATAAAAATGTATATATGTTTGTATGTTCTTTGTTTATATATGTTCATATATGCAAAAGTTAGATTTAGTACATTTTAGGTTAGTTTAATTTTTAGAATTTTTTTAAATATCTAGCTAGGAAAGGAAGAAGAAGAAAAAGAATGAGAGGAGAAAAAGGAAAATAAGAAGAGGAAGAAAGGAGAAGAAGAGGAGAGGAAGAAGAGGAGAAATAAATAAAAAGAGGAAAAAAGAAGAAAAAGAAGAGGAGAAGAAGAAAGGAATAGAGGAGAAAGAAGAAAAAAATAGAAAATTTCTATTTTTTTTCTTCTTTCTCCTCTATTCCTTTCTTCTTCTCTTTTTTTCTTCTTATTTTCTTCGATTGCTTCTCTTCTATTCATTTCTTCTTCTCCTCTTTTTATTTCTTCTTTTGTCTTCTTATTTTTTATCGGGTATGTCATTGTCGATATACCCCCTCCCGAGAACTTCAACACGAGGGGGGGGGGGTATCGATATACCCCCTCCCCAATAACATTATTTTCTCATGTATATGTATGTCACGTCGTTGTCGATATAACCCCCTCCCGGATAACTTCGACATGAGGGGCGGTCGATATATATACCCACTCTCGACGGTGATAACTTATACTACGGGAGCACCCCCCTCGGCCCTCTCGCTCGACCAAAACTCTCGAGGACACCCAAACCCTAGAGAAAAAATGATGTTGGTCTCCTACCCCCTCCCGCCACGCCCCTACCCGACAAACTCTTTCGAGGCCACCCAAATTACCAAGTTAAAAGAGCGTTGTCGTCGAGGCCACCCCAAACCCTTGAAGCGTTGTGTCGAGGCCACCCCAAACCCTTGAAGCGTTGTCTAGGCCACCCCAAACCCTAGAGAAGCAGCGTCGAGGCCACTAACATGATTCTTTATTGTGATTAGCTAGCTAGTTCTATGTTTGCCACTAATATATATATCCATCTGTACCATGTTTGAATAATAATTGACATGTTGTAAATATTTGCAGAAACTACGGAGCACTCCCGAGATGAAGCAACATAAGCGATGTTGGGGGAGATAATTGCACAAGGAAGTGATGTCGTTGCGTCGTTTCTCAATGACACTGATGGTCAGGAAGGACCGGGTGAAGAAGAGGGCTATGTTCATGATGGCTCCGGTGACCCATTAATGCCGGTACAAGAAGAGGGGTATGTTCATGATGGCTCCAGTGACCCAATGGAGGTACAAGAAGGAGACCGTGATCGAACCGAGTCCGACCAGGTATATATATATTAGTTAAGCCCGTGCTGACTAGTTAATTGATGCATTCATTGTTTTCATATGTACACATATTAATTAACTCTCGTCTTTCTTCTTTTTTCTCTAGCCCTCCGGATCGAGCTCAACTTCGGTAAAGAAACGAGGCCCGAAGAAAAAGTTGCGCTCGGATGAAAGGTTTGAGATCACAGCAATCGCGCGCGATGGCAAGCCGATTGAACCCATCCGGACAAGGGATGCATTTCGTGCTCAGTGCGGGGTTCTTGTTAGGGACAAGATCCCGATCAATATCCAGCAATGGTTAAAGCCAAAGAAGGAAGACCCTGAGGTGCCGACGTCTTATGTCTCTGATATGCAGAAAGAAGATCTTTGGACAACGCTTAAGGAAAATTTCACCCTACCGCCAGAGGAGGATCCAGAGAAGCCAGTTAAAGAGGAATTGATCAAGTCTCATGCTCTTAAGAAGATGGCAGAACTATTCAGGAGGTGGAAGAATGAGCTGAAAACGTTTGTCGACAAAGAAAAGACACCAGAATTCATCGGCCGGTTTGAGAAGATCAGAGATCAATGGCCCGCATTTGTGGCCCACAAGACATCGGAAAAGAGTAAGAAGATGTCAACGACAAACAAGATTAATGCTGCGAAGAAGAAGCATCACCATCGCACGGGGTCAGGTGGTTACCTCAAAGCCCGACCTTTGTGAGACAAGGCTGAGAATGTCCTGATTGCTAAAGGGGTCGAACCAGAGACATTGAGATGGCCAGACCGTTGCCGGACTTGGTTCTTCGGGGTTGGCGGAACCTTGGACCCTATATCAGGGAAGTGCGTTGGACGGAAAAGCAACTACGAATACCCGTCAGGAAGCTTCGGCACTATATCGCCGCAGCACAGGAAGGGACGTTCGTTCCAGACAGAGAGAAGGACGAACTCACAATGGCCCTCGGGAATCCTGAGCACCCTGGACGGACACGAGGCACGCCAGGCTCCCTTTCGTGGAAGGCTGGGTTTCCAGACGCAGGGGGTTACAAAACCCAAGAGAGGAGGAATAAAGTGGAGCATAGCCAACTGCAGGCACTTCACGAAAGGGTACAAGGGCTAGAGGAACGAGAAGCAGATCGCAGCAAACGACCTGCCCAAGCTTCCCCTGAAGCTACCCCGCAATCTCAACAGAGAAGCAGCATGGCTTCCACCGAGTAGACTCAGCAGCTGGAGCCTGTCTTCACGGGCTACCCCGTGGATGCTATCACAGAGTCTCAACATTGTCACCTTATGATGCGATGGATGACATTGAAAGTCAAGGCGGCTGTTGGCTCTGTTATACCTAATGAACCTGGCTCGACCTACCACGGCCAGCCGATTCCAGAAGGATATGCTAGGGTGATGGTGGATCAAATAACGGACAGATTTGAGGACCTTGAACTTGACCACCCTATGGGTGAAGGGGAGATTCGGCTGGGTTCTTCTCTAAAGACTCCATGCCTATGGCGGAAGGAGCTCATCAACCTTCCGAACTGGACGCCTCCGCCTCCTCCTCCTCCTCCGGCGAGTCAGGGCACTCCGCCTCCTCCTACGAGTGATCAGGGCACTCAGCCTCCTTCTCCGGCGCATGGCGGCACTCCGCCTCCTTCTCCGCCTGCGCCGGCGCGCCCGAGCAGCCAGCTTCCTCCTCCTTCTCCGGCTCGTCAACAAGGGCGGAAGAGACCCGCCGCCGCTCCGGCTCCTCCGGTGCGTCGTCCTTCTCCTCCGCCTTGTAAGAAAGGAAAGATAGCCGCAGCCGCTCCGTCTGCTCCGGTGTCTAGCAATACAGCCAGAGGCAGGCAATACAGATACGGTCCTTCTCTGAAGACTCCAGAGAAGTTACCATATGAGAGGAGCCAGGAGGAAAACGCGAAGATCGTGCAAGCCGAAGTGACCAACTTCTTTGAAGGGGTCAAAGCAAAGAAAAATCCACCTCCGGAGGAGAAGATAGATCCGGTAAAAGCAAAGCATACTCTGGCTGCCCTGACGAAACCACCAAAGTCTCCGGTGAAAGACAACTATGAGCGCATTCTTACGAAGTCATTTATCGAAGCGGAGCGGTCGGGAAGTACTGTCAGTGCTCAAAGGTAGCAGAACGACGAGCTGGGAAAAAAGTTGCCCAGCTCGGCGAACAAGCGAACCAATCGTTGCCCCCGCTCCAGGTGTCTAGCATCGTCGCGAATCATCTGGGCGGGATGGTGCCCGGTTATAACGATCTTGGAGATTACCTGCCCGACGATGCACATTTTGATTTCTTGAAGGTGGACGAACACAGATACGTGTACGGGAAGCCTCTCGTCAAAGATGAAAAGCTCTAACAACGATGATGCGAAGATTCCATGATTGGTATATGAAAACCTGCAGAGAGTCTGAGTGGAGGAATATTTTGACGCTCAGAGTTAAAGAGGAGCATGACCTCATTGGAATTGATCTGTTGAATGTTCCATTTGACGAGTTCTTCAAGTTTTTCAATCTAAAGGCCCTCGATAAGTTAATGATCACTTGCTACTGCCTGTAAGTAGTACTACTTCTGTCATTAAGTCTCTATATATAGGTCAACTCTTTCATTGCATGTATATTTAATTATTGTCACTATATTATGCAGATTGAAGATCGCCGAATTGAAGAAAAGACAAATCGGTAATATTGGGTTCATTAAGGCTGGTCACAATGGGCAAGAACATAAGCTAGTAACTTCACACTTTCCTAGACTATGTTACTACCTCCATAGTGGGTAGGAACATCTATGTAGTGTCATGCAACGATGTATTTATTAGGTTATAGACTCATTGTTTCTTGGAGTGTGTGATGTTCCGGTAACTTAGCTAGTTACCACAAGCACCTCTCTCTTCATTAAATACATGCCACATAAGCAAAGTTGTATTGGAGTGTGTGATGTTGCTTCTAAGTTCCTCCCCACTGTGACCAGCCTAACACAAATATCATAGATACATATATGGTTAAATTTCAGGCCAAAAATACCGAGGCCAAGCTGCTATAATCGTTTATATTAAATCAAAACAAAGCTATAATACTCTTCCCTTACAACTTCGAGTGAGTGTTACTATCTTGTGCATATTCGGTTTCCCTTATTAGTCGAGGTTATAGTAATGTAATTGATGAGTTATGCATTCGTGCGCAGCTTCCACTATATTCTCCTAGAGATTAAGCTTGAGCAGGGACTAGTAACCGTCTTAGACTCGAGACGAAAAGATCCCAAGAAGTACGCGGACATGATTGAAATTCTAGAGAAGTAAGTTAAATCTATCATTATCGCACCATATCGGCAACGTCAATTTATTCATTTCCTGATATCAAGTAATTGTTTTCTTTGTTTGGCAGGGTTTGGAGTAAATTCACCTCAAAAACTCCGGGACTGCCAAAGAAGCTGCAGTTTAGACACCCGAAAGTAAGTACTATAGTAGCATATATGTTCCACGCATCTCCTAGTGATTCAAGCGCTAGTTTCATCAATACCATTTAGCATGCTTGCTAATTATCAGTTTGATTGACTTCTATTTCTTGTAAAGTGGTTGTGGCAGGAAGAAGGGACTAATTACTGTGGATACTACATTTGCGAGTCCATCCGCCACACGACTTGTGAGCGGGGCTACTCCGAGAAACAATATGAAATGCGTAAATAATTATATTCACAATTTTATTTTATTACCATCATTTGTGCTCAGTTTCATTTATTCATATATATGTATTGACCCCTTCTTTAAATTAGATATTTCGGATGCGAGATGAACTCCTAGCACCAGATCGTATGCGAGGAATTCAAGAGGAATTGACGACATTCTTTCTTGACCACATGATCGCTAAAGACAGAGAATACTATATGGACCCTGATGCGTTCAATTTTAATTAGGAGATTATATTGTAAAAGATACTTATATTGTATATATGTAGCCAGTAGCGTCGGATAGATATACGAGAACTTGTTGTTCGACCAATCTCTCAGAGAAGGAGAGGTGGTCGATATCACTTCTCTTTGTATGCATCTGTTCATGACGATCTTCTGTTTCCTTCATTTGCTTAACTAGCTAGCGTGTCTAGTCCTCTCTATACGTATAGTACGTAGCGTCGACCAAGCACGGAGATAAGAAAGGACGCTTCTCTCTATTAATTAGCATGCTAACACAATATATGAAACCCTCCAAAACCCCCAACGCCCCCCCTTAAAAAAACAAAAACCCCAGCACCTGAGATGCTGACGCGTGGATGCCTATTGGTCCCGGCTGGTGCCACCAACCGGGACCAAAGGGCCTCCTGCCTGGGCTCGCCGCACCGGCCACGTGGAGGCCCATCTGTCCCGGTTTATGCAAGAACTGGGACTAAAGGTTTAGGGCATTAGTACCGACACTTTAGTCCCGGTTCAAAAACCGGGACAAATGGCCCTCACGAACCAGGACAATAGGTCCTTTTTCTACTAGCGGTGAGAGTTAACCATCGAGTAAAGCAAAACCGCTTTCAGTCGTGATCGACGAAAATGATCATATTTTCGATAAAAAGGGGGATTTTATTGACTATGTTCACGTCAAATCGATCCGAAACAAACATAAAGAGTTCATGCCAGTTTTCGGGCATGCGTTCGTAGGAACAACAAGTTGATATGTACGAACACAACAATCAAATACCTAGGTCACATTCTTTGTATACAAACATAGGAAAGTATAAGCTCCTGGAATCCAACGAATACAAACTTTTCAGAGTTTTGCTTCGGCACACCCTTAAAAAGGCTATTGCCCTATTAGCCCGCAGACCAAACATATTTAATACGTTGATTTGGCTACACAAACCTATAATATCCTTTTTGATCGAAGGGGTACCTTCTAATCTTCATCTTGAGTCTCCATCAAAAATCCGTAAACATTTCTAGGTTGTGGGGGGGGGGGGGGGGGTGCCGAAGCAATGTTCATTATTCAAAGGGTGATGAATTAAACTGGACTCTTGAAAATTTAGCTTCAATGTATGTGGTTAATGATTGCATTTGGTCCACTCTAATGCATAGTTTTTTTATTCCTTCGGTTGAATTACATTTGCGAGAAATATGCATGTACGAAACAATTTTTTTGTATGTACCAAACTACATATGATTCTTTCTTATTAATGCTATACAATACTAACAACAATAATAATTGTATTACTATGAGAAATATGGATGACGTTTTTGACGTGATTATGTTATATGCAATGTTGATTCCATGGATCGAATTATTTACCACATAATGGTTTCTATGTATGAAACGTGAGTATTAAAAAAGATACTAAAATAAATAGTTGTATTGCATTTTATTTATCTGGTTGGAATGAACTTTCGACCTGTGACCATTGTAGTTGATTTCCCCTCCCTTTCCTAGTATCTCTAGGCATGTAGTATGTACAAGAGAAAGGAGAAAAAAAGATAAAGCCAAATAAAAGCTGGTCTCTTAGTATTTAACCCAAGAATTCACAATTTTTTTGCCAATAAGCAAAAAATGTGCAATTGCACTATTCAAAAAATGACCAACTAGTTAAATATATTGCAATTGCACAATTTTAAAAATGATCAACTGGTTATATTCAGAAGAGTGCAGTTACCACCATTTTTGTGTAATTGAAAAATACCAACTTGTAGTATACATATTTAAAAACAAATATTTTTTGGAATATATGTTTTTTATTATCAAAAACCTTTCCAAGAGTAAATACAAAGACAAATACCATAGAACAACACTCCAATCTTTTCACAAAAGAAGAAGAAGCAAACATGCCACATTTCCCCACTATCAATCGTTAAATTAAGGATCGTTAATTTCTCATCGCAAAGAAAGACTGTCAAATTTTCAATTAATTTCCAGCATAGGGTCCATAGCTCAGTGATAGAGCAATTGACTATGGGTCAATTAACTGCAGAGGATCCACAACTCATTTCGATTATTTTTTGTCAATATAAGAAAGTATAAGCTTTTGAAATCAAAGCAATACAAACTACGCAAAAAAATACTCTACTCTTTTTAAAATATGCCTTTCTTAATATCAAAACCCTTTCCTAGAATAAATACAAACACAAGTCCACGCAATAATACTCCACTCTCTTTTTTTTTTGAAATTATACTATACTCTTTTCGCAAAAGAAGAAGGCACATGTCCTCACTGTAAAAACGTTGCGTTAAGTACAGTTAATTTCATTCTATTCGCAAAAGAGGGTCCATAGCTCAGTTGTAGAGCAATTGATTGCAGATCAATAGGTCACTGGTTCGAACCCAGTTGGGCCCTTCCATTCCACTCCCCCCCTTTTTTTTGTTAAGGTTGCCACGTTATTAGCCTACCATTTTTATACTACAGTAGCGTAAGAAGAGATCACGTCATTTCACATCACTGAACATGTGGGTCCAAATTCCAAATGGATAGGAGATAACAACATTCATGGAACAAGTAGTTTTGCCAACACAAAACAAAATGAGACAGCCCAGTACACCTGAAATCAATGGAGCTAAGCTAGGGAAATGAGTGGAGTAATTGACAAAAAACTACCACATTTCACGTATCCGTCCCACAGAATTACCACATTTTAAAAACTGACCAAAAACTCCAGATTAGTGCTAATTTCGTGACAAAAAACTACCAGGTCAAGTTGATGACCGTTTTTATGATTTTAAACCTGTTTATGACATGTGGGACCGGCAGCAAAGTCAACTCTGTTTATTTTGACCGTCAAGTTAACCGTTATGACAGGTGGGACCCATACGTCATCATCAACCTTCTTCTTCCTCCCCTCCTTTCTCTCTTTGGTATTTCAACAAACACCTCTTGTGCATGAGACGGAAACTAGGGAGCTCCGGCCGCCTGCTCGCTTTACACCACGTCGGAACCCAGCACGAGCGCCAGGTGAACTAGCTCCGGTCGGCTCTGCCTCGCAGCGCCGTCCTCGCCGTCGTCGACCCGCCGGACGGCGACGCCGCCTCGGCCGCCGCCGTGGCCCGACTCGCCGCGGCCAACCCTTCCATCGCCTTCCGCCTCCTCCCGGTCCGTCCCAGCCCAGACCCCGCCGCGCACCCGGTCAGGCGCGCCCACGACACGCTCCGCCTCGCCAACCCCGCGCTCCGGGCCTTCCTGCGCGCGCTGCCGACCCCCGCCGACGCGCTCCTTCTCGGCGGCGCAGCTGAAGTAGATCGCTCGCGGGCTAGAGAGCTCCGGGCACCGGTTCCTGTGGGCGGTGAGGAGCCCGCCGGAGGAACAGAGGGAGTTCCCTGAGCCGGACCTCGAGCGGCTGCTCCCGGCCGGCTTCCTGGAGAAGACGAGAGGCATTCCCCGAGCCGGACCTCGAGCGGCTGCTCCCGGCTGGCTTCCTGGAGAAGACGAGAGGCATTCCCCGAGTCGGACCTCGAGCGGCTGCTCCTGGCTGGCTTCCTGGAGAAGACGAGAGGCAGGGGCATGGTGGAGGAAGAAGGTGATGCTGTGTGGGGTCCACCTGTCGTAACGGTCAACTTAACGGTAAAAAATAAATGGAGTTGACTTTCCCGCCACGTCAGCCCCGACAGGTGGGCCAGCTCTGTCAGAAAGGGGTTTAAAATGGTTAAATCGGTCTTCAACTCGATCTGGTAGTTTTTTGTCACGAAATTAGCACTAATCTGGAGTTTTTGGTCAGTTTTCAAAATGTGGTAGTTCTGTGGGACGGATACGTGAAATGTGGTAGTTTTTTGTCAATTACTCGAAATGAATGAGATAATGGCCATGCATCTGATGGATGAGCATGAGTGAGAACCTAAACAGTATAACCAGCAAAGAAAGAAAGAAAGAAAGAAAGAAAGAAAAGAGCAATACAGATTAGGTGAGGAACTAGCGACTGACTTCTTGTAGGAATTAAGGAGGATGTTGGTGCTGACGCAGGCTCCACAAGTCGCAGGGTGAAGAAGATACATAGCCCAAGACATTACTGATGGATTATATCGACCGTTTGTAATCATTCTGCAACTGAAACCGATGCACTCACTCATGGGAGCAAAACAAAAGCGCTTTCTGTCGCGATCGACGAAAACGATCAGATTTTTGATAAATGGGAGATGTTATTGACTCTCTTAACATCAGATCACGAGGCGAAACAAACATAAAGAGTTCATACACACTATTGCTCGTTAATTCGAAGAGAAAACGGCAATCAAATGCCAAAGTCATTTTTCTTTCTTTCTTTAGTAATTGTATTAGTTTCAGGTTTTGATACTGGAAAACCGTCACCCTATTGCTTAATATACTTTCCCGCCACAAGAAATTACCCAGATTCGATGAAAATATCCATGTATAGAGACGAACAAAGGCGACCTTCCTCCTGCCGTCCTACGTACAATCCTATCTATTCTCTCCGTCCCGTAATTATTGTCGTGGTTTTAGTTTAAATTCAAACTAAAACCACGACAAGAACTATGAAACAGAGGGAGTAACATCGCTCCTACCTTTTGTTTTGCTTGGAGCCAATGCAAGCAAGTGGTAAAGACAGAGAGGAGCGAAGCTGCTAGGTAGCAACACAATCACCCTGCATCAAATCAGGACCGCGCATCCATCATCTGCATGCATGCAGCCAAACCGATCGGGAGGTGCAGAGCCAAAGGCGCCCTGAAATCTGACGCCGCATGCACTTACATATGAAGAATTATGTACTTATGTTTTAAGTCATGGATTGATGGGACAACACTAGTACACATAAATTTTCAGAACCTAGCATAGGTGATCTATATGATCTATATGACTGCACGCATCGATTGATGCAGAGGCCGGGGTTTATCCTCCCTTAAAAAAAAGGTGATCTATATGACGATGTAGCCCGTCAGGTGAAAAGTGGGTCAGACAGAATGTATACTACTAGCTAGGCTTTAATGAGAAATTATACTGGTTAAGATGGGCACTGATAATAGGTTTTGCGAATCGATCTGTCTCCCTTGTCTGTCCAAACGCGATTAATCAGCACCGATTTGGTCAATCTCTGTTGTCTGTGCAACGTGTAGTTCGTTCGTTGGATCGATCAGAGCCTCACGGAGCTATGTATGCTAGCTGCTAATCCCCACGGGATCGATGGGAGGCTGTGATCGTCCGACATGTTCAGTCGCCGGCCGGTCGAGCTTGCATATGCCTAGTACTAGTACCAGACAGATAACTAGCTACTACAAGTTGGATGCATTTGCTAGCTCACTAGCTGATGCCGTTTCTCTGGAGATTAATTAGTAGCAGCAATTCTTCTCCTTGATCGCAGTGGCTAGCTTGATTATAGCTAGCTAGCGTGCTAGATTGGTCATGCCTGACGTATGCATGCCGAGAGTGCCCAACTGCCCGTCTGAAACTCTCTCTGCATACGACGTGCATGTAGATTTCCTAACTCCTTGCTTGTGCTAATTACCAACTGCATACATGCTACTTCCTCCGTTCCTAAATATAAGTCCTTTTATAGATTTCACTATATACTACATACGGAGCAAAATGAGTTAACTTATACTCTAAAAGACGTCTAATCCGAATGTCATGCTCTTTATAGTGGAATCTCCAAAAAGATTTATATTTAGGAACAGAGGGAGTATTTTTCAAATTTTACGCGGGCCTGGGCCCACTAAAATCTAGATTCAGCTAGACTCTAGTCCGATAAAATGTTGAAACCTCAATGGAAAAGCTAACTGGCGACCGCTCGCTGGGAGAGCATGACATTTCGAACGTTCTTTCGTGGCAGTTTTAGTTGTATCGGGGTGACCGTTTTTTCAGAAGAACATGGCATTTTCTGGGAGGATGACGGTTTTGATTCTTCATTCCAGAAAATGTCATTTTTTTGAAAAGGAGGATAACCTCGGCCTTTGCACCAGGACGATGCATATAATCATATATATTATTTAAAAATCCAGCAGCCGAACAACATCGACCCAAAAATAAAGCGAAAAGAAAACCCGAGTTCGCATGCCTCTTGACAGTAACTCCAACAGATAACCACTAACTGTATGTTACAAGCCGACATCAAAACGAAAAATACACAATTCCTAGGCTACGTCTCCAAGAAGGAATCACCGCACGTGCACCGATGATGGCGAGTCCAACACAAGGTTGAACTCCGGATTCTCATCCCCAAAGCCAAGCTTCAATCCACCACCTTCATCAAGGACACGACGCAGGGACACGTCGACATAGCATGATCATAGATCTTGTGTTCTTCTGAAAATGCCATGCTCTTCTGAAGAAACTGCCACTCCCCCCGACCAACTAAAAATGCCACGAAACGTTCGCAAATGCCACCCCTCCAGCAAACGGTCACTAGATAAGAGGGTCCAATCTCAAAGGGCCATTGGACTTGAATGGTATTATGTGTACAAAGTTTGACCGCACATTGCAAGTCGACGAGGAAAACACCAACGTAACATATATGCTATAATCCTTATAGAACGAGGAAAGAGAGCAAGAGCGCGCGCACACATACCAACTCACCCTACCAGACATGTGCCACGTAAATCGGGTTTGAGCAAGTGGTACATTACCTGTCAGAAGAGTTAACATTTATTTGCTAGTGTAAATCCCTAGCTATATATACGTGTCAATATATGCTCCAACCTGTTGATGGAACTTTCCTTATGAAAGGTTACAAAAGGGAGAGCTCATGTAGATGAAGGGGCATGGTTGTATGGCAGGGCAAACCTCTCAAACCACGCCCTTGAGAACCTGCACCCATGAGAAGAGAGAACCTCCCAACCAACACGTAGGGTTCATATGCGAAAATGCTAGATGCAACTAGTCCGCCCTATGTGGTATGCTATAGTACACTCATCGTGTTACTATTAGTTTGAATACGCAATCAAGGAGGACAAATCAAATCATGCGTTTAATATCCTAACAACCACTCCCTCTGTCTAGATACATCCATTTGAGCGACAACTAGTTCCGGACGGAGGAAGTTCTAGTTTGAATACACAATCGAGGAGGACAAATCAGATCATGCGTTTGTGTCCACGATAGTAATTAACTAACCACTTGAGGTAATTAGTAGCCGCCTTAAGAACCACTACATGTAGATATTTCATGCATGTCGATAGTGGGCTGGGAGATCCATTCCACTTGGCGTGCTGCTTGCAGGGCAACATGCATGCACGTATGGCGTGTGGTGTGTGATATTTCCGGTTCTAGCTAGTTGAGCCTAGCTTTCCCCCTTAATTGGCAATTTGGTGATTAGGTTCCCTAATTTATATGCTCACTACCTAGACCACTTGGGAAGCAGTGGAGCTAATCAATCAATAAAACAATTAAATAGTGGTTGAACTTTTTAACCTCACATTGCACTTAGCTAGAGTATTGTGGATCTTCATACACATGTTCAACCACTGTTTATTAACGGATATGGTCAGTGATCGAGCTTTGCAAAAGCACTACTTAGTTAAGGAACTCGTCGAAAAGGGGAACTTATTTAAGAAATTAGTACCAAACAAAAGCATGCCACAAACAAATTAAAAGATCCACCATGAGATTTAGGTTTCTTTTTGTTGTCTTGGCCGCCTCGTGGGAGTGTAACCGTGCACGCTCACAGTTTGTGCAGAGATCTTTTCGATTTCTTGGTGCACCATAAATACGAAAGTAATAATAAATCTTGTTCTAAACTCCCTCATTCTAGATGTTTATGTCACACCAAAGTACAAAAAGAACTTATATAGCAAGGGAGCACGGATCTTGATGCAAAGCTAAATGGCCTAGATAGCAGGATGTGCTAAAAGACCCACTCTCGTCAGTTAAGCATGCCCCTTTCGTTCGAAAAGGCGATAAAAACCCTAGAGTTTGCCATGTGGAAGAGATGTGACATTTGGTGGAGTAGTATATATTCTTTTGTGTCATCCATGGTTGCTTGCATCATGGCAGCACACACTTGGATCGTGCCGTACACATATATGCCACGCCCCACCACGAAATGTTCCACGACGGATGCCAGACCGACACATCATCCTATTTAATCATATCGTGTTAGTTCTCTCGTGCGTCTAATGCTGGCCAGCGCCAATGGCGTGAGAGTACCGGCCGTGGCCCCTTCTAATCAATCGCGCGGTTAACTTAATTATACTAGTTAAAAGATTAATCAACATGTTGATGAAAGGTTGAAGCTGACACTTGCCCAAAGTACATATAATGAAAGAGAGCAGTCGACCGGCATCTAATTAACATCTGTAATTTAGCCAGCAGCTAGCTTTGAAAGTGGCAGTGCGAGTTGATTAGTACTCTCTTTCGTTCTGAATTACTTGAAGTTTTAGTTTTGTCCTAAATCAAACTTCTTTATGTTTGATCAAGTTTGTAGAAACATGTGTTAATATAGACAATATCAAGTTTCATTAGATTTGCCATGAATAAATATACTATAAATGATGTTGTAGATATTAACATATTTTTTTGCATACTTGGTCACAGGATTTTAAGGGCATCTTTGATTCACAGGATTTTAAAATGCATGAATCAAAAAAGAAATCATAGGATTACATAATCATGCCCTTTTGAATTCTACATGATTTTGGCTTGTTTAGTTGCATCACAAGAAAATCAAAGAAGTCGTTTCAAGAGCTTTGAGTGGATGCTAACATTAATGTACTAGTACAAAGAAAACATTACCAAAAAATCCTATAGGATTCAACCATGTGAACCAACGACCAACATAGAAAAAATTTCTTAAGGATTCCAAACCTTCAAAATTCCTAGGAAAAATCCTTTGATTAGAAGAGGCCCTGAACAGTGGAACTTAAGACAAAGCTAGGAGTTCCAAGTAATAATTAATTTACAACAAAGTGAGCAATATATACCGGGCTCAACTTCTCCATCTGTCAGCTGGTTTAGTTTGAAGCTCGAACGACGGCCTAACTAGCCAGCTAAGGGCATGTACAATGGTTCTATCTTAGCAATGCCACATATGATAAATGATGAGGTGGAGGAGAGAGAATTCATAAGAAAAAGCTTGTATTTTCTTATTTAAGAGAAGACAAGAGATGATCTTTTAGCACAATATGTCTCACCACATTTTTAGGAATAGCTTGTTATTGAAGATAAGACTAAGAGATGACCCATTGTAGACATGTTTTTTGTCATCTCTTAATTACATGCAAAACTTAAGATAAAACTATCTTATCAACCATTGTACATGTCCTAATCAGCGTCAGCGCAAGATTAGCACCGACGAGCACGCGCTAATCTCCCCGTCCTGATCGTGCGGGACCAGCTGGAAAATCATCAGGCAGTAACTAATATACTAGTGGTGTATATATGTGGTTTTGTGGAGAGGGGATGGATCAGGGGTCTGTCGATCGATCAGCCTTTTTGACGATGTGAGCAAAGTGCACTAACTTAACACCTTTTGGAAGCACACTCCATACATTGTTTGGAGATCGAGCGTGTCGGCAGCTCCATGGAGAGTGAAGGCTCAGGCTGCCTATATACCTTTGGCCAATGTCAAGGGTTGATCTATCTCACAACACCTCTTTTTGACAGAATTGATCGGCGATATCTGATAGGCTTTTAGCCGAATCATTTCGAAGATTTCGTAGTTCATCGCTAGGATGCATGTGAGTGCCTGCATCTTTACCGCGTTTTCTGAATGAGTGACCTCGCTATAAACAACTGCACACAATGGGAATGCATTGGGATGTTCGATGAGTAATGAGCATCATGATGCTTTAGTGGGTCGCTGCGGCGCCCCTACCTCGGTGGCGGGCGGCGACAAGCAAGCGAGAGGGAAATGGCATGATCAAGAGGACCGGGTGAAGGGGGTGACCGCGAGGAGAAAAGAGAGGGAGGGGCGCGGATGAGACCACATCGACAACAAATAGGTTTTCGGAGAAAGTAGAGGTGTGTGTGTTTGTGTGGTGGTGGTGGTGGTGGTGGTGGGGGGGGGGGGGGGGGTGCCATAAGCCTATGATGCGCCGTACATAGTGTTGCCCAAGTGCATGCATACATTGGTTGGTGATACGTACGTTGTCCAAGTTCATATGTATGTATTTTCTTACACCTAGCTAGTAGGAGTGGTAGATAGTTTTGGGCCAATAATATCCCAATGCAGACGTACATTGGGCGGCGACGGCGTGAGCGGCGCCTTTAGTTTACATTACCCTTTTGATCTCACACCATTTGACTCTTAGCCCCTTGGCCCCTTGCGCCCTACCCTGCTAGCGACAGTGGAGTGCCGCTAGCTCCAACCCTCCATGACCTCACCACCCCGCCAAGCCCTACATATACCCCCGACCCACGACCGTCCTCCTCAGCACAACCCAGCCCAGCCACCACACCGGTGCATGCAACCCATCGAGGCCTAGCTAGCTAGTGTCACTAACCAGCCACCACCTTAGACAGCTAGCTACACCGGCGGCCAGCCAGCCATGGCGCTCGCGTCTCTCCCCAAGGTGGTGCTCGGCTCCGTCGCCTTCGCCATCTTCTGGATGATGGCCGTGTTCCCGTCGGTGCCCTTCCTGCCCATCGGCCGGACGGCGGGGTCGCTGCTCTCCGCCGTGCTCATGATCGTCTTCCACGTGATCAGCCCCGACGACGCCTACGCCTCCATCGACCTCCCCATCCTCGGCCTGCTCTTCTCCACCATGGTCGTCGGCGGCTACCTCAAGAACGCCGGCATGTTCAAGCACCTCGGCACCCTGCTCGCCTGGAAGAGCCAGGGCGGCCGCGACCTGCTCTGCCGGGTCTGCGTGGTGACCGCGCTCGCCTCCGCGCTCTTCACCAACGACACCTGCTGCGTCGTGCTCACCGAGTTCGTGCTCGAGCTCGCCGCCGAGCGGAACCTTCCGGCCAAGCCCTTCCTCCTGGCCCTCGCCTCCAGCGCCAACATCGGTTCCAGCGCCACCCCCATCGGCAACCCGCAGAACCTGGTCATCGCCTTCAACAGCAAGATCTCGTTTCCAAAGTTTTTGATCGGCATCCTGCCGGCCATGCTCGCCGGCATGGCCGTCAACATGGTCATGCTGCTCTGCATGTACTGGAAGGACCTGGAGGGCGTGGCCCCCGACGCGGCCGGCAAGCAGATGTCGGTCGTCGAGGAGGGGGGCCGCTCGCCGTCCGTGGCATCGCTCAAGAGCCCGCACCCGTTCAACGGCACCACGGCCGACGACGGGAACGAGTCGATGATGGAGGAGAACATCTCGACCAAGCACCCGTGGTTCATGCAGTGCACGGAGCACCGGCGCAAGCTGTTCCTCAAGAGCTTCGCCTACATCGTGACGCTGGGCATGGTGGTAGCATACATGGCCGGGCTCAACATGTCGTGGACGGCCATCACCACGGCCATCGCGCTGGTCGTCGTCGACTTCCGGGACGCCGAGCCGTGCCTCGTCAAGGTCTCCTACTCGCTGCTCGTCTTCTTCTCCGGCATGTTCATCACGGTGAGCGGGTTCAACAAGACGGGGCTGCCGGGCGCCATCTGGAACTTCATGGCGCCCTACTCCAAGGTGGACAGCGCCGGCGGCATCTCCGTGCTCTCCGTCATCATCCTCCTCCTCTCCAACCTCGCCTCCAACGTACCAACAGGTATACATACGCATGCATGCTGCATGCATGGATTTTGTACAACAAATATGCACAGAAAAAATAATATATGTAGAGGAGTTTAAAACACACATACATGGACCCACACACCTGGCTAGCTAATTTGTCACACGTAGAAGGGTGACACTGTGACAGGACAAAACACTCAAAGTAATAGAAAATATTGATCTAAAAAGAGTTATGGAAAATACCAATTGGAACTGCATATGAAAGTAGTAATTAAATTATGTTGGTGCGGCTGCAGTTAGCACACGCAGGCATGCATGATGCATGGTTTTTCTTGCCGAATACAGCAAGCAAAATTTTAAGTATGGAACGGACCAGAATTGCTATCTAGTCATCACTCACTCACACTAGACTCTAGCTAGCTTAAATAGTTAATTTGGTGTTGCTTGTGATAAGTGACCAGTGGCCAACATCAAAAGACCCATAAATCTAGTAATTCTAAGAAGATTATTTCTATCCTCAGTCACTTAAATACTCTAACTATCACTACTACTAATCTTATAGAGATGTAAATTATTGTAGGGGGGCACTGCCCCCCTCCCCAAAAGCTTGGGCGGTGTAAGTGATGGTCATGTGTTTTTGGTATGTGCAGTGCTGCTGATGGGGAACGAGGTGGCGACCGCGGCGGCTCTGATCTCCCCGGCGGCGGTGACTCGGTCGTGGCTGCTGCTGGCGTGGGTGAGCACGGTGGCGGGCAACCTTTCGCTGCTGGGGTCGGCGGCGAACCTGATCGTGTGCGAGCAGGCGCGCCGGGCGCCGCGCAACGCCTACGAGCTCACCTTCTGGAACCACCTCATCTTCGGCGTGCCCTCCACCCTCATCGTCACCGCCGTCGGCATCCCCCTCATCGGAAAGATGTAGCCACCCTATCCATCTACCAACATCGCCCTCGCCACCGCCGACCGACGATCCAACTATATGCAATATACACTTTCCTTATATATACCAGCAGCCTGTACATATGTACGTGCATACACAAGCGCATATACGGGCACTTTGTACGTACGTACGTATAGGTCATAGCCTCCGTTTTCGTATGTGTGTTAATTGCTGTGTGCGTTGTTGATTAATTAGTATATGTATGTATGTAATGGTGAGAAGAGAAGGAGAGGGAGATGATTATCACGCACGGTGTGCTAATTATTTAAGCAGTGCACCGTGGACTGTACTGGTGATTGATCTGCATGGACTAATGAATTTGCTTCATCAGATCAGAGAACACATATGTATATATGCAAGTGCAACACATGTGGTTGCATGATGCATTATATGCATACATATGACAAGATGTAAGGGAATTTAAGTAATGTTATCTTGTCATCTTGTGTATGTATGTGGCAGGTGGTACTTGAAGAAAAAAGAAAAGAAATCTCCTGTTGGTTCCTCTCCTAATTATTAATCACTACATAATAAGTACAAGCATAAATATATCATAAGCTTGTTTTCTACTACTAAAATATACTAAAGTATTGTTAGGCAGCTGTTGGGGGCTCCCAGAGACAGGGAATCAGGTCCTCTGTCTCTTTGTTATAAGAATGGTGACAAGCAAGCAAGCGTCTCTTTCCAAATGGCAAATCTCACTGCCTTTAGTTTTGTAGTATAAGAGGCAATCATGGTATCTAACACCTGGTCTACTGGCATAGTATAATAAAATTAGCCTCATGCTGTTTGTCTTGCTACCAAGATAGCAGACTACCCAACAGAATATACTCATGCACTACATATGAAGAGGGTATTCCCATCTTGCAAACAAAAGCAATTATTTAGCATCAAGGTTCTTTTTATTCCAGTAATCAAAGGTTGGGACACAGAGGGGTGGTGAATCCACAGAAGAGTTTTTGCCTTCAAGTCTCATTTATGCTGCTAATATCCCGGCGGTTAGATATGTAGCATGTTTGCCATGTACTTGTGGATCAAGCCTCTCCTCAAAGTTGAAGCTAAATGGAGTATTTATGAGTGAAATAATGCGCGTTTACGTACACAAGTGTTGATGATAGTCAGTTGGAATTAGTAAGGATCTGTTCTCCAAAAGATGATCATCTCCCCTTTGTAGAAAAAAAATAATGGTGGCGGGACTTTAAACCTTGAATCCCCAAAACCCAAAGTTACGCGTCCTAAACAGGCTTCAGGTTAAGAACAACACAAATAATCTTCAAATAGAACTATAGTTTGTTCGGACCCTCAAATTCATGAGCTGGAACTTGATGCCTAGTAATGTATAGAATATTTTGCGCAAGCGTATACAGTCGGTGATTGACAAATCTTGTAAGATTGAGTCTTAAGTATATATATGCTCTCAGTGTCTACACTTAATATTCAAAAGTCTTATCTTTTTTCCCCATTATGCATTTCAAAGGAAAATGTGCGGAACACACGAGGAAAATATCGCAAGAGTATATTCTCCTCACTGGCACTAATTAATCCAAGGGAAAAAGGGTCAACAAAAGCTACATTTAATTAACGGCCTCTCTCTGCAGGAAATGGCCAGCCAATCCCAAGATAGTTCCTGCCATATAACTTCATATCTTGCTAACCACCCCTCTTCTATATTTCACAGGGTGATGCTGGCCTCGCCTGCTCCAATGCCCATCTCACAACACATTTTTAAAATTGGTGGCATACTTTTTAAGGATGATGCAACCTTCCTATAGTGCAATGGACTTCCTGTGCATCTGACAACACATTCTCCACTTCATAAACATAAATATCTACATCGTAGTTTAAAATTGAAATGACATTTCAAGGATGATGCACGCAGGCATGCCACTACGATATCAATACCAGCGTTGCGCATCCGACAACACATTTTTTGCTACTGTATAAATATCTGCAATATAGCAATATTTTCTAAGAATGACGCTGGGAACTCACCTGCCAATAACCACCATCACACATGCCAACTGCACCACCATATAACTATTGCTGGGGCAGGCGCCAATTGGGCATATGCAAATGCAGGCTTGGAGAGTCTCCCCAGCGACCATGGCCACCCATGACCTGCACAAGTGTCACCGCGATAACTAAATTAACTCATAATGTGGTAAGATAAGATATCTTTACGCATCACTTGGAAACGTAGAAAGTATCTATGAAGGACTCCTTAAGTTGTTGCGTCGCAGTCCTAATAGTCGATACATTATGCAGTTACCTGAATGGCAGTTCAGACGAATATCATTTTACAGGATGGAAATATATATTTACCATATTCAAGGGTTTTTACAGGACACAGCCTGTGTTGATTCTTTCTATACTGTCTTGATGACAAACCAATCAAGAAGAGAAGTATGCTTATTACAATTTTGATACATCTACTAATCTTCACACTTGAAGTTGACCCTTTCAGCCTAGTACCTTCAGTAAAGTGCCATGTTGGCGATGAACTCTTTTCAGCTAGCTGACATCATGGTACAGGGCAAATAATAAGGCATCAGAAGGGGTTAGAGTCCATAAATTGATTTTAAAACACAAAGAATTTAAAATATAAAAACAACATCTAACGTAAAGCATAGAATAAAAATGAAATGCACTTCTGTACAATATTGTGAAACCGGAATTGTGTTTTCTGAATAAAGAGGGGCCAATGCATAACTTGGCAATCGAGATATATTTACTTGAGGCATTTACAGGTTATACACTGCGAAATGACCACCTACAAAAATATTTCCTATACTTGAGGCATCTAAAGTAGAGAGTGGCTGCTGCAGCCTGACACCAAGTATTACATACAGTGACCAGAGCAAAGCCATACGCATGATGCTGAATGTATGCATACTGTCAACAACTTCTCAGTAGTCATGTTTGCACGCCTCCATGAGTGACCTGCGGAAGAGCAGAAGATTAATTACTGTTGCAACAGATGGTTGAAGGAAAGAACATCAAGTAATTCCATATCTAGCAAACTTACAAATTAAAACAGGGGTCATGAGCACCACAAAGTTGTACAGCCATATCAATCCTGCTCTGAGGCAACCAACACCCTTTGGTAGTGCCAAATCCAAGTCACCATATACAGCTTTATGGGTTGCCAGTGCCACCTGACAGAAAACAGTTAATATGATGAGTATCGAGAAGAAACATACCTAGCACTAAGAAACTTTACTATCTCTACACAACACGATCTTCATAGGATGAATACAAATCTGTTATGTTTTCTTTCAGGGGGCGGGGGACTGATTGGAGGAAAGAATGGCATGAGCATCCTACTTGAACAATGTGCTAATAGCACAAGATTTATTCCATACAATGGCTTAACTCTTAACATCATCAACTGTTAGCCAATCATTCCTAGCCAGACACATTGATCCTGTGCCAAATTATCATGCTCACAAGAAGGCCGAAGTTTGATGATCGAAATTATCATGCAGTCATTGAAGGGTCGCAACAAAAACACATAGATAAGAGGAGGTGAGCTCACCATCTGAGTAAAAATAAAAGTACATGCTACAACAGGTCCAGGACATCTGATAAGGTAGCAATTGTCAGAATTAACAAACAGTACAGCCTGGTTCACTATGCTCATCTGAAGGAACAAAGCAGCTCTAATTTCTTCATCGGAGCCCATCAGCGATCTACCTTCAAATTTATACTGTACATCAGTTCAACACCAAAATAACGTATATAGACCGGAAGAAAGAAAGCTCACTGAAAAGAAGTCGGGAAGTGTCGCCGCCCTGAAAAAAATGGCTGTACTCAGAATGATGTAGCTACCAGAAGCAACACCGCTTGCAATGATTTTCTTAACTCTCCATCTATCTGGTGAATTACTCAGTTCCACCCTTTCAACTTGCAAAGGATGTACGTGCAAGTAAAAAGGACAATAACAATTGAACACTGAAATGAAGATACAAATAATACAATCCCACCAATCCATAATGCAAGTATTTTTAGCATTTTCAACTTTAACCGAAATGTAGATCCTACTAAGGTCACATTGAACTATTTCTCATGTTGTTCCTATTTCGCTCCTCATTCATTTCATCAAGAATTGAGCCTGTAATTCAGGAAATTATGGTATTTGGGAGAAAAGAAAGGAAGTTGTAGAAATAACTGAAGGGTAGCATTGGCATTGCACATGCACCCTTAATTACTGCGGCGAAGTCTAAAAGGACCTATATTTTGGATCGGAGGGAGTATAAGGTAGAGTAAGGTTGTGGACGTTTTGCAGTTGAGACCCACAATAGCTAAAAGTGGCAATCACCAAAGCCAGGAAACTTGACAAGTTAAAGTTCCACAAGAGTAAAATGACATGGAAACCAACCTTCAACAAAATTAATGATCCATGTTAGCATTGCACAATACAGTCAATTATAAAAACTATTAACACAATATGCAGTCATAATTGTACTCACAAGATGGACAGTTGATGACAGTGTAGATCTGCAACAAAAGCAACATATTGCAAGTGATCAGCCATCTATCATGATTTAGACAACAAATACCATGTCAGCAACCAAACATTTAAATACATTCGAATGACATACCGTGTAACCCCTCATAACCTGACAGATCTCCCTACTGATTTGCACAGCTGATGCAATAGGTAACAGGGCAGACTGAGTCAAAACAAGATCAGATTCACTTTTGGTGCAATCAGTGGCCTCAGCTACTGAAATTCCAATATGGCTTTCACCAATGGCATCATGATCAAGAAATTCATACCCAACCATTGCACAAAGACATCCGAAATCTCGTAGCCTTCTCACTATATCACTGTTATCCTCTGCACTAATAAATCAAGATAGCAAAATCGTAAGACTAGTACCTTTGTGCCTTCCATATATCAAAGCCTTAACGTTATTAAAATTGTGTGCTGTAACTTTCTTGAGAGGATAGAAGTACTACTCAAACTGTCAACATAAACAGAAACTTCTTCCAAAGATACAAAGGAAATGTGAAAAATGGACATTGCTCCAAAGATAAGAACAGACCTGGAAAGAGATCGGAAATCCCATTGATGTTTAAGTGAGCTTCTCTGTTATTACGAGGTAACTCCAACACTGAGTGGGCAGGTAACACATTGATGCCTAGTTTTCCAAGCTTTCCACATACTTGCTTTGTAGTCAACAATGAGCTTTCTGAGGAGAGAAAATGAACTGTTTGCTGAAGAACTATTTATTACAGGAAATGACAAGACAGCTGAACGGTTGAATAACCTGTGAGGATTCTAATATCCAAAACAAAATTGATAAGGCTACCAATAGCATCTACGCTATCACTTCTAAGGTCATCTCTGAAAGGTAGAAGACCAATGAACTCCCAGCATGAGTCCACCTGGAGGAAATAATATAAATTAAATGACACATGCAATAAATTTGGGTATTGCAGAATTCTAATTAATGTGAAATTCAGTTGCACACCTGGTGTCCTACAGCTATGGCTTGATACCCATCAAGAGCAAAATTATCCATTACCATGCTTATTTTCTCTTTGACTGCTTTGCTGCAGCCACATTGATGAGCCACCTATAGCATGAAAACAAAAGATGACCAAGGAATGAGCCTGTACTAACACAATATGTGCAAATGCGTGCATGGTGATGGAAGTGGGGCTTGTTTGCTTGCCTCTATGCATTTTTGACACTGTGACTTGCCTTCGCAGGATCACCTTTGAATACGCAGCACTTGGATCCATTGCTATCAATGTATGTAATTAGGAACATCATCTTCAGTGCAACAAAGAAGCGGGCATGGTGCTCTAAGACCTCAATACCAGCTCTTGCCTACATTATCAGTATGCTTGTTAAGTTTACCAAACATTAATACACATAGGCATTAAAAGATAACATAATGAGAGGAAAGGAAACCTGTTCTGGATCATCCAAGAGGCTCAGAATAGCTGCATCAATTGGCTCTATATAGAATTCATGTTGAGATCTTGATGCTCGTGCAGCTAATATAATAGCTTGATATTTGTCAACACCATTAGCAAACAACTCAATCTTGTCCCGGAAAAAACATGGCTTAGCACATCAAAGTACCAGTCAAATTGAAGAGCATCACATCCGTACTGGCCATATCTTCAAGTGCAACTGTTCCTCGGCTAGCAATTCCCAGAAAGCAAAGCCTTAGAGATCCCAATGCTAATGCCAGGTAGAGGACAACAGGCATTGCCATTGGAATCCCACCAATCAATGGTGTCGATTTTCAGAAACCGGAGGACACGAGCATTGGCAGGGACAATGTCCCCACCCTTGAGAAATATCATGTCCCCAGGGACCAGATTGCTGCGTGCAGATCTACCCAACTCCCATCTCTCAGCACCTTGGCCCTCGGTGCGTATGCTTTCGCCTCCAGTGGTGCCTTAGCATAATCCACGACAAGCTTTACAGTAAAGCATGCTATCAAGGTCGTAGCTAGTAAAAAGATGACCGCGGCCAGCATGTAATATCTCTTATCAGCTGATGCGATGGCGAGAGACACACGACTGTAGTTAGTACAGTAACCCATGACATGGAATTGAGTATGACACAGACCATGGTCTTGTACTCGGGGAAGAGATCGATGATGCCATCCCCAGAGCGAGAAGATCGTCATCAGGAATACTCTGAACATGCTGCCCTCCTGCAGGGGCAATAAATTTGACCTTATGAAGCTGCATTTTATTCACAAACCTGTAAACGAAATGATTCTCTGCATGACCTGGCTAACAATAATTTTCCAAATTAGATACAAATTGTGGATGGTAAACTAGTTACTGATTGTTATGCCTTTTTGTATCTCTCGTCGAGAAGAGCTGATAGCCAACAGTTGCCTTGATCAGAATGGGTGGAGAGAGGTGAGCTCGGTATTACTGACGAAGAGGGGCTCTCTGGGATCTAGGGAAAAGAAATAGGAAATCTAGCTGTTACCACATTGAGTTGTACCAACATTCACTGTGTTTTTTGATCAATATTTAACAATGTTACTCTAACTTGCAAAGCAGCACAACATAATGCGAATTTGCCATAAACACAGAGAGTACAGTTGGTGAGATTGACCGCCAAATTTCAAACATCAAGCCGTGCATTGTGACAATCATAGATGACAATATGTGTTTAGCACTCCATGCTGGGACCGACATGGCCCACCTCGAAGAGAAGGGGACTAAAAACACACTAAGGGCTCGTTTGGTAGCGAGGGATCCTCCCGGGATCCCGGCCCGTTCCCTGGGTGGAAAGCCCGCGTGGAGAGTCAGCCCCGGGCCAACTGCGTGGACATTTGGACGCTCGAGTCCACGTGGTTTTGTCGGCCCAACCCCCCTTATGTCCCCGGGATCAGATCCACGACTCGCAACATCGGCAAAGATTCCCCTGTTTCGCTTGCTTGCGACGCCCTCCGCAGCTGCCTCTCCTCTCGGTAGTCTCCGCCTGCGCTTCTGTAGTGTGGGGGATTTGCACTTTTGAACCAAATGCCGATGCCAATTTTCCACGGGTCTTCTAGTTGGCCAAGAATATTTCAACCGGTGCATCTACTCCCTGGAAATATCCACCTTAACATCCAAATGAAGCCTAAATAAACTGAGAAGGTAGTCAAGATTCAAGAGTAGTGGTGGTCACTTGTGGTTGAACTATATACATTAGGTGAATGTTAAAAACAGAGAGTATATATTCATTCAGCTGAATAACCCATAATCACAATCAAAGGGTGATTATGCAGCTGTGAAGACCGAAAGAACAGGCCAGGCCAACAATTTAATCACAATCCGAGGCAACTTACTTAGCACTCGAATCAAATGGTTAGCAGAATTACTGCGGAATCTGTGTACCGAATCACCCATCAGTTGGGCGAGGTTGAATTTGAAGCCAGAAATGCTGATATTCGTTTCTTCAGTTTTTTTTTTCTGGGAGGGAATTCGTTCTTCAGTTAAGAATGAACGGGTGATGAATGGAGAAATGCAGAGCAGTTAAGAATGAACGAGCCCAGACGAGGGGCCTGACGACGAGGGGCCCATATCAGACGGCCCCAAGCGAGCAGGATTACTCACGGCGGGTCAGCGAGGGAGCTCGCTCTCTCTCTCTCACCAGCTCCGCCATTTCCTCCGCCGTCGCCCTCCCCGCCGGCCAGTGGGTCATAAGCGGAGCAAGAGGCAGGCCCAGGCCTAGTAGAGGGAGCGAGGGAGCGTCGCCAGTGGGCCGGATGGGCGAGGCAGATGGATAAGGGAGTGAGGGGGGCTCGCACTCCCGTGTCGCTTCGGCTTCCTCCGCTCGCCATTTTCCGTCCCGAACCGAACCAAACCGCAGGCAGGCGCACGCCCACCAACCAAATAACACCACACGCCTCCTTCCCTCCCCTCCCCACCCCGCCCCCCCCTCGCCGCCGCCACTCGCCACCGCCGCCGCAGCGGCCCTCCCTCCCTCCCCGCCGCCCTCCTCCTCGCCGCCCGCCCCGGCCGCCCCAAGGTACGCCCGCCCCGCGCCCGCCGCCGCCAACCACTCGAACCCTCCCCGCGTCCGCCCCCGCGTTCGCGCCGCCCGGGCCTACTCGCTAGGGTTTTGGCCGCCGGCCCCGGCGCCCCCGCGGGGGTTCTGGGGCTGGCGGCCCTCGCAATCCGCCCAGGGCGCCCGCCGCGCCCTCCGCGGCGGTTTCTCCCCCGCTAGGGTTTAACCCCCATTTCCGGGCGCGGTTGCGTTTCGCGCGAGGGTTCGGCCCTCGTTTCCCATCCGTTTAGGGTTCCAGGGTCCGCGCGCCTGGGCTCGCCGGGCCTAACGGGCGCCCCAGGGACGAATTTCTGTTGATTTGATTAGGAGTGACTTTTCCCCCATACGACTGTTTCCCATTGCTGGATGCCGGATTCAATTGGACTCAATTCCTTCCCATTGACGTCTGTAAAATCGAATAAGGTGCATAGATTGGTTTTTCCAATCTGTCCCATCACCACAGAGTCCAAGACAATAGTTCACTGAAACCATTAAACTGATTGCTCTCTCTGCTGTGTAGTTTGCCAAATCATATTTCTGTTGCTTATTGCCATTGAATCTTTGAAGGCATCATCATATATCAGAGTAAGGCGCGCATACTAGATTTCCCAATATGTCTGCCACTGCTCTTTGGTCCATATAGTGCTCCTCTTAAAACAGTAACTAAACTGAGGCTGTGGCTACAGATGAGTTTGTCATGTTTGACATGCCACTCAGCTGTTGAATGTGTGTGCGTAATCCATTTCGTTGGAATTGTATGCTTCTATAGTTATGTTGCGCAGAACCGATGCCGTGAGCCCAGCAGTACATTTTCAGGGACAGCAGCTTGTTTCTTTCCTTGTGGCAATTTTGATTATGCACCACATTGAGTAAAAGGGTTTTAGATGTGAAATCCCTCTTCAGATATGGTTATCACTTGCTTTTGCATAATCCAAAGAAAATAAATTAAGTTCATTGCCTGTTCAGAAGAGTAAATAAGGGATACCTGAATTTTGTATTTGCACAGTTATTTGCTGGCCATTGGAGTACTCGGTTGAGGAATACCTAAAAAGGAGTTACTTGTAAATTTTCTGCTGCATCCAATTCCTCCCATATATTTTTTCTGGCATTGGCAAGAATGTCAGAAAGTGAGTTATCAGTAATAAAACCAGAGGTATGACCCGTGCATTTATTAGTTTGGAATTCGTTTGCCTTGAAGGAAAAATACTCATTACTAGTTTTATTATCAACTTGCAGTCGTTGAAGACTTATATTTGGCTTCAGTGCTTTGATGGATCCATACAGCAAGTGGAGGAAGAGGTTGCCATGTTCTGCCCTATGATATGTCGAGAAATTGTCAAAAATGGAACAGGATCATCCAAAAATCATGCTATTGCTCTCCCAGAAAGAGTTAATCCATCAAGTTTGAGTTTGATTCTTGACTATTGTCGGTTTCATCAAGTCCCAGGGCGCTCCAACAAGGTACCGTATGTTTTAACTTCCTGGCCTCTCCATTTTACCTTATTTTACTGCTTTCCCTTTTTTTGCATCTTCAACCCATGGACATCGTCTAAGTTTAGATTGTTATATACTGTTTTTGTTTCCTTATTAATCACATGATATTATGGAATTACTTTCTCACCATAAGGATGATTGTCTGAATGCTTCAACTATTTTTCTTGGGAAAAAGTTTCACCGACTTGGATGTTGTATTCTGTTAGGATTGTACATTTAAAAATAGTCGACAAGCTTACCTCTGTTCCAGTTATCTTATTAGGCTTTTTGTTTATTGCGCAGGAGCGGAAGTCATTTGATGAGAAGTTTGTTAGGATAGACACCGAAAAACTTTGTGAGCTGACATCTGCAGCTGACAGTCTTCAATTAAAGCCATTGGTTGATCTTACTAGTCGAGCACTTGCTCGAATCATTGAAGGGAAGACACCTGAGGAAATCCGTGATATTTTTCATTTACCAGATGACTTAACGGAGGCATGTAACCTTTTCTTTTTGAGGATCAGCAGGAGTTTTCTTTATTAATTTGAGGCAGCACTTACTGTGAGCTTACATACATGCAGGAAGAAAAATTGGAGCCACTGAAAAATATAAACGATGATCCCAGGATTCGCTTATTGAATCGATTGTATGCAAAGAAACGGAAAGAACTACAGGAGCGCCAGAAACTAAAGGTAATTTTGATAGATTTCACCTGTTTTGCATGCTTTGATATGTTGTGCAATGATGTTTATCTCTTTCATCTAGTTGTCTTGCTCATGTTTGAATTTTACATGTTATGTTGGGTTTGTTTCAGGATATTCAGGTACAGCAAGAGCAAAAGGATGAGCGATCTTTGGACGAGTTACTTTGTTTTATAAATGGGGATGGAGGTATGTAACTGGACCGAGTTATATTGGCTATATGTTGTTCTATATAGTAATCATAAATTGCTAACAAAAGTTGCTGTCCTGAACCAATGCATATGCGTTGGCTATATTTCAAGGATCAAGTTATTACCGTAGTGAATGCATATGCCCATAATTCCCTGCCAGTTAGTAGTAATTGAGCATTTGGTCGGTCAGCTTTTCATGAGCTCCCATATTTCTGTAACTGGTTTCTTCACTGGGTGCACCTTACGGATTTTATGTCTGACTGGGATAATGATTGGAATTGGCTTTTGAAAATGGTTAGTGTAGATTGAATTGTTCCAAAATGTGGTGTGGATACCTTGGTACTGTAAAGCTTTAGATTATCTGGGTGATTCGCTGCCCAGTAGGAACAGTAATGAATATATTCTTGTTAATGGGACAATGCGGGAGTAGTGTGATGATTCTAAGAATAGTCAGCTGCAGGACCAATCTAATTTACGATGGCACATCTATTAGGCACTTCTGATTTGTCAACTAATGTTAAGTACTCCCTCCGTCTGAAAATACTTGTCGGAGAAATGTATGTATCTAGACGTGTTTTAGTTCAAAATACATAAACTTTTATCCATTTCTCCGACAAGTATTTCCGGACAGAGGGAGTATTTTGTTGCTCCCTTGTGATTTTCTTCTGTTATAAGATCGACCTATTGGCTGAGCTTGGTTACCATTTCAAGATAAACCAATACCTACAATGCAAGCATGCAGCATGGAAACATTCTCCATCAGTCTTTCCTCATGACTGCATGTAACCAGCTGTCCACTTGACTGACAGGTTCTGGAGGTGGGAAAGCTGGTAAGAATAAGAAAAAGAACAAGAGAAGGAAGGATCCGAAGAACCTCCCAAAGGCTGACCCTGAACATGTAAATAAGGTTATATGTTGTAACCCTAATTTTTCAGTGTATGCTATGTGAATAATTTTATTTCTTACATCTTTCTATCTGTTGAGTTCAGGAGGAAGGTGCCCGTGCGGTACCATGCAATGCGGGTGCTGTTAATAATATTTCTAGAGCTCCTTGCCCAAGTTCAGATGTGCAAGATGATAATGAGTACCCCTTTGAAGATGGTGATCTTGATGATGGACTTGATCCTGCAATGCAGGAAGAGCTTGATAGGTAAGGAATCTATCTCTCTTTTGTACATCTATTCAGGCCCTTAGCTTAGTTTCTGATTTTGTACTATGTTGACACATTATTTTTCCTAATGGGTTGAAGTGTTATGGGGTGCTTATTGTGCATCTACTATTGTGTTGCTCAGTTACAAATAGATGTCATTTTCCTGAAATAATGAAACCCCTGTTTGTGCTCACTTGCTGTTCAATAGAAGTCGCTGTGTTTAGAATTCAGAACTGAGGATATATCAAATGGTTCAGCTGTAATATGGAGCAAGCTAAATGTTTATATTTGATTATTCTATTGTTATGTGTACTGAAAATGCTATAACGAATTTACTGCCCATATTCCTGTGCCAAAGCCCTCATGCGCATTAATGGCATGCTTCATTTCTGAACAAACAGGGAAGTTGAAGATTTCGCTAGGAGGCTGAATTCTGTTTGGCCTGAAAGAATGCATTTGGGTCAAGAAAGAAGAATTGAGTCGCAGCTGATTGGTGGTAATGGTTCTCTGCAGAGATTTTCTGGTAATTTTTTCCATATAGAATAGTTGAAACGGTAGTGAGTATAGAATTTAGCCCACTCCACTGAATGTAGTTTTGGAAGAACAGAAGGTTTTACATACTACTCCCTCGGTCCCATAATATACGATGTTATTACAACAGATGTATGAGTATATCGGTTGTAATAACGTCTTATATTATGGGACGGAGGGAGTAAAGGACAGTGTTTGGTTAGTCCAACGTAAAGTAGGAATTACCTCATTCTTGCACCAGCTCATTCCATAACTGGGTCAAGTGATAATTTGTATGTGGCCGCAGGGTTCAATCACAGGTGAATGGCGTGCGGCAGGATGAGCAAGCTGAAGCCTAGGAAACTTGTGCACATACAGCTTCGAAGAGAGGTAGAGACCGAAGTGAGCAGCTGCTGCCGAAAAGGCCTTGAAACTCGGAACCGAGCTTGCAGACAATGTGCATCTGTTTCCCTTTGCCATTTCTGGCGCAGGGTCCGGCTCGTCAAAGTTGGGATGAAGCATAGCAAGGTTTTAGATAGATCAAGGGGGAAAATTTTCCGGTCCGGTCGTGTTATTTCTTGGATAGCGTTTGTTCATTCTGGGTCGACTCTGTTTTTTCCGTCGTCGCAATTTTCCTGGACAGAGCAGAGTGTGCAACTGTAAGAAATGATGATGTCGTCACTGCTGTGAAAGAAATTCCGTTGGTTGGTACTTATGCAAAGTCTGCTTGGTTGCTTCCTCCTGATGGTACCAAAAATGTGTGTGTGTGTTGCTGACGTTGAAATACATACAGGAAAATGAGGTAATAGCACCCCAAGTGCCCTAACTTGCACAGAATGTGACGATTTAGTCCTAAAGTTGCAAAACTTGACTCCACCATACCACAACTTGCACCTTATGTGATGATTTAGTCCCAGGTCAATCACAGCTCGCCAATTGGCAGACAGGTGGCTGGACCGGTCAACGCACGCACTTTTGCACAAAACCCCGTGCCGTTTCCTTTTATCAACCCGCAATATAGCACACCTGAATTAAATCTGTCGGAATCGAGTTCACGGCCGGTTTGAGAGGATTCACTTGGTTGTTGTGGGGGCGACAAAGCTCACAGGCTGGCTTGGCAATGGTGACGTCAGCGACGGAGGCGTCGTCGCCGCCATTCGCCGGCGGTGTGGAGACGCCGGCATCTGCTCATCTCGTCCGACCGTTCGGTGTATACCATCCTGATTACTGTGAGCTCGTCGCCCCGCCTCTCCTTTCTTTTCGTCCCTCTCCTCGTCGCCCCGCCTCTGCTCTGCTCTGAGCTCGTCGCCCCGCCGTTTGCAGCTTGAATCGCGTCCATTTGTGCTGGAATCGGGGTCGTGTAGTGGTGTTTTTTGCTTAGGATCATGTATGGCGAAGTGCAGCTAGGGTTTCGGCCGATGAGTTTAGGTTTGGGTTCGACATGATAGCTAGGGTTTATGGCAGACAAATTAGATGTTTATGCCTTTGTTGTTGGCTTTTCCTTCTGCTTTAGCTTGAACTCTACTCAAGCATCAGCTTGTGTTGTGAAATTTAACTCCTTTTTGCTGTTGAAGATGTTTTGTACAGATTATAAACTTGGCTATTTTGTTATACACCATTTAGTATAGTTTTGGTAGTGCTAATGGTATGTGCAGCGAAGTTTCAGTGAATTGAATGGTTTTGTTAATGGTTTGCTAATGTTGTATTTCATTTATGGTTAGTTTTATTTAGTTCTCTTAATATGTTAAGTTATCTGTAGTTAACTGATTTTTTTCAGTTACTGTATAACCGAATCTTTTCAACTTACTGTAGTTAACTGAAAGGTTCAAGTATGTTAACTGAACCTTAAGCTTTTGTTCAAGTATGTTAAATCTGATGCATCTTTGTTTTGAATACAGTGTGTGATGCAGCAACTGGAGAAAGGGTGGACAGTCCATCTTTTACACTGGAGCTTGAGCATGGTGGAATTTTCTGTGGCCCAATCAGTAACCTGGAGTACTGGAACCCTTCTGTTGAGGTGCTAGACTATGTTGACTCTGGCACTTTCTCCTATGCATTCCTTGAACAACAGTTGATTTGGTTGGGATATCCTGTGAGTGAGCACATCATTTACTTCAGCAAACCAAATAAACCAATATCAGATGATTTGATCAGAATTAGCAGTGATGAGGATGTGCAGCATATGATCAGAGCTAGTGCTGAGCATAAGATGCCTGTAGTCATGGTTGACCATACAGATTTCATCAGCAACTTCAGGTCTGACTTGGTGTGCACATTGCCCCTACCTTTGATAACAACAACAAGTTTTGCAGCAGCAAGTGCATTCCCTTCCCATAGCCTAGTTTCAGTGTTTGTAGAAGACCCTTTGTCAGAGATTGCAGCAAATGGAACAGACCCACAGAGTTTTCTTATTGAGGGTACTGAGAACAACATGCTAACTGAAGATCCCTTCTCAGAGATTGCACCAATTGGAACAGACCCACACAATTTGCTTATTGAGGGTGCTGAGCACAACATGCTAACTGAAGATGGAGAAACAGTTATTGAATATGTAGTTGTTTCAGATTCTGATTTTAGTGATAGTGACTATGACATAGATGATGGTGATGATGATCTTTATGATCACAACATTGACTTTGATGTTGATGAAGAAGCTGATCAGGATGAGGATGATGTGGAGCCTGAACACTTGCTTGAGGATGAAGATCTCAACCTATCAACTGAGCAAGCAGATGAACTAAGGTACAAGTTTAAAGCCTTCAATGCAAAGGTGTACATGATTTCCCCCGTTTTTAAAGTTGGGATGGTATTTGCTGATGTGGTTGAGCTAAGACATGCACTGACTGCATATTCAGTTAGAAACAGAGTGCAGATCAAGAAGTTAAAGAATGACAAGAGGAGACTTGAAGCAGTTTGTGAAAATGGTTGCCCATGGTATTTGTATGCTGGCAATGACAACAGGACAGGGGGATTTGTCATCAAGACTTACTATGGAGAACATATGTGTCAGAAGAAATGGAAGATAAGGTCACTGACAGCAAAATTCCTGTGCAAGTACTTCATAGATGAGTTTAGAGATGACCAGAAGATGTCACTAGGTATATTTTCAAGAAAGATCACCAAGGAATTTCATGTCACCCCTAACGGATGGAATCTAGCTAGGGCAAGTACTGCATAACTTAAGGAGATCCATGGTGATGAAGAAGAGCAGTTCAGTAGGCTTTGGGACTATGGTCATGAATTGAGGAATACCAACCCTGGGTCTACATTTCTTCTGTCAACTGAGCTTGTTAAAGACAAAGATTTCCCACTGGGCAGGGAATGTTTGAAAACTCTATATTGGTCTTATGATGCATGTAAAAGGGGGTGGCTCAAGGGATGCAGACCTATTATTTTCATTGATGGTGAAGGAAAAATGCCCTAGAGGCAATAATAAAGTTATTATTTATTTCCTTATATCATGATAAATGTTTATTATTCATGCTAGAATTGTATTAACCGGAAACATAATACATGTGTGAATACATAGACAAACAAAGTGTCACTAGTATGCCTCTACTTGACTAGCTTGTTGATCAAAGATGGTTATGTTTCCTAACCATAGACATGTGTTGTCATTTGATTAACAGGATCACATCATTAGGAGAATGATGTGATTTACATGACCCATTCCGTTAGCCTAGCACACAATCGTTTAGTATATTGCTATTGCTTTCTTCATGACTTATACATGTTCCTATGACTATGAGATTATGCAACTCCCGTTTACCGGAGGAACACTTTGTGTGCTACCAAACGTCACAACGTAACTGGGTGATTATAAAGGATCTCTACAGGTGTCTCCAAAGGTACATGTTGGGTTGGCGTATTTCGAGATTAGGATTTGTCACTCCGATTGTCGGAAAGGTATCTCTGGGCCCTCTCGGTAATGCACATCACTTAAGGCCTTGCAAGCATTGCAACTAATGAGTTAGTTGTGAGATGATGTATTATGGAACGAGTAAAGAGACTTGTCGGTAACGAGATTGAACTAGGTATTGAGATACCGGCGATCGAATCTCGTGCAAGTAACATACCGATGACAAAGGGAACAACGTATGTTGTTATGCGGTCTGACCGATAAAGATCTTCATAGAATATGTGGGAGCCAATATGAGCATCCAGGTTCCGCTATTGGTTATTGACCGGAGACGTGTCTCAGTCATGTCTACATTGTTCTCGAACCCGTAGGGTCCGCACGCTTAACGTTACAATGACAGTTACATTATGAGTTTATATATTTTGATGTATCAAAGGTTTTTCGGAGTCCCGGATATGATCACGGACTTGACGAGGAGTCTCGAAATGGTCGAGACATAAAGATCGATATATTGGACGACTATATTTGGACACCGGAAAGGTTCCGGGTGAGATTGGGACAATACCGGATCATCGGGAGGTTATCGGAACCCCCTGGGAGTTATATGGGCCTTATTGGGCCTTAGTGGAAAGGAGGGGAAAGGAGCAAGGGAGGGGGCGCGCCCCCCCAAGCCCAATCTGAATTGGGAGGCGGGTCGGCCCCCCTTTCCTTCCTCCCTCCTTCCTCTTCCTTCCCTCTCCTACTCCTAATAGGAAAAGGGGGAGTCCTACTCCTGGTGGGAGTTGGACTCCCCCCTTGGGTGCGCCACCCCCCTTGGCCGCCCCCCTTCTCCACTCCTTTATATACGGAGGAGGGGGGCACCCCATAGACACAACAATTGATCCCTTGGATCTCTTAGCCGTGTGCGGTGCCCCCCTCCACCATAGTCCACCTCGATAATACTGTAGCGGTGCTTAGGCGAAGCCCTGCGATGGTAGAACATCAAGATCGTCACCACGCCGTCGTGCTGACAGAACTCTTCCCCGACACTTTGCTGGATCGGAGTCCGGGGATCGTCATCGAGCTGAACGTGTGCTAGAACTCGAAGGTGCCGTAGTTTCGGTGCTTGATCGGTCGGGCCGTGAAGACGTATGACTACATCAACCGCGTTGTTATAACGCTTCCGCTACCGGTCTACGAGGGTACATGGACAACACTCTCCCCTCTCGTTGCTATGCATCACCATGATCTTGCGTGTGCGTAGGATTTTTTTTAAAATTACTACGTTCCCCAACAGTGGCATCAGAGCCAGGTTTTATGCGTAGATGTCATATGCACGAGTAGAACACAAGTGAGTTGTGGGCGATATAAGTCATACTGCTTACCAGCATGTCATACTTTGGTTCGGTGGTATTGTTGGATGAAGCGGCCCGGACCGACATTACGCGTACGCTTACACGAGACTGGTTCTACCGACATGCTTTGCACACAGGTGGCTGGCGGGTGTCAGTTTCTCCAACTTTAGTTGAACCGAGTGTGGCTACGCCCGGTCCTTGCGAAGGTTAAAACAACACCAACTTGACAAACTATCTTGTGGTTTTGATGCGTAGGTAAGAACGATTCTTGCTAAGCCCGTAGCAGCCACGTAAAACTTGCAACAACAAAGTAGAGGATGTCTAACTTGTTTTTGCAGGGCATGTTGTGATGTGAGATGGTCAAGACATGATGATAAATTTTATTGTATGAGATGATCATGTTTTGTAACAGAGTTATCGACAACTTGCAGGAGCCATATGGTTGTCGCTTTATTGTATGCAATGCAATCGCCCTGTAATGCTTTACTTTATCACTAAGCGGTAGCGATAGTCGTAGAAGCATAAGATTGGCGAGACAATAACGATGCTACGATGGAGATCAAGGTGTCGCACCGGTGACAATGGTGATCATGACGGTGCTTCGAAGATGGAGATCACAATCACAAGATGATGATGGCCATATCATATCACTTATATTGATTGCATGTGATGTTTATCTTTTATGCATCTTATCTTGCTTTGATTGACGGTAGCATTATAAGATGATCCCTCACTAAATTATCATAGTAAAAGTGTTCTCCCTGAGTATGCACCGTTGCGAAAGTTCTTTGTGCTGAGAAACCACGTGATGATCGGGTGTGATAGGCTCTACGTTCAAATACAATGGGTGCAAAACAGTTGCACACGCGGAATACTCAGGTTAAACTTGACGAGCCTAGCATATAACAGATATGGCCTCGGAACACGGAGACCGAAAGGTCGAGCGTGAATCATATAGTAGATATGATCAACATATTGATGTTCACCGTTGAAACTACTCACGTGATGATCGGACATGGTGTGGTTGATATGGATCACGTAATCACTTAGAGGATTAGAGGGATGTCTATCTAAGTGGGAGTTCTTTAGTAATATGATTAATTGAACTTAAATTTATCATGAACTTAGTACCTGATAGTATCTTGCTTGTCTATGTTGATTGTAGATAGATGGCCCGTGCTGTTGTTCCGTTGAATTTTAATGCGTTCCTTGAGAAAGCAAAGTTGAAAGATGATGGTAGCAATTACACGGACTGGGTCCGTAACTTGAGGATTATCCTCATTGCTGCATAGAAGAATTACGTCCTGGAAGCACCACTGGGTGCCAGGCCTGCTACTGGAGCAACGCCAGATGTTATGAACGTCTGGCAAAGCAAAGATGATGACTACTCTATAGTTCAGTGTGCCATGCTTTACGGCTTAGAACCGGGTCTTCAACGATGTTTTGAACGTCATGGAGCATATGAGATGTTCCAAGAGTTGAAGTTAATATTTCAAGCAAATGCCCGGATTGAGAGATATGAAGTCTCCAATAAGTTCTACAGCTGCAAGATGGAGGAGAACAGTTCTTTCAGTGAGCATATACTCAAAATGTCTGGGTATAATAATCACTTGATTCAACTGGGAGTTAATCTTCCGGATGATAGCGTCATTGACAGAATTCTCCAATCACTGCCACCAAGCTACAAGAGCTTTGTGATGAACTATAATATGCAAGGGATGGAAAGACTATTCCGAGCTCTTCGCGATGCTAAAAGCTGCGGAGGTAGAAATCAAAAAGGAGCATCAAGTGTTGATGGTTAACAAGACCACTAGTTTCAAGAAAAAGGGCAAAGGGAAGAAGAAGGGAAACTTCAAGAAGAACAGCAAACAAGTTGCTGCTCAGGAGAAGAAACCCAAGTCTGGACCTAAGCCTGAAACTGAGTGCTTCTACTGCAAGCAGACTGGTCACTGGAAGCGGAACTGCCCCAAGTATTTGGCGGATAAGAAGGATGGCAAGGTGAACAAAGGTATATGTGATATACATGTTATTGATGTGTACCTTACTAATGCTCGCAGTAGCACCTGGGTATTTGATACTGGTTCTGTTGCTAATATTTGCAACTCGAAACAGGGACTACGGATTAAGCGAAGATTAGCTAAGGACGAGGTGACGATGCGCGTGGGAAATGGTTCCAAAGTCGATGTGATCGCAGTCGGCACGCTACCTCTACATCTACCTTCGGGATTAGTTTTAGACCTAAATAATTGTTATTTGGTGCCAGCGTTGAGCATGAACATTATATCTGGATCTTGTTTGATGCGAGACGGTTATTCATTTAAATCAGAGAATAATGGTTGTTCTATTTATATGAGTAATATCTTTTATGGTCATGCACCCTTGAAGAGTGGTCTATTTTTATTGAATCTCGATAGTAGTGATACACATATTCATAATGTTGAAGCCAAAAGATGCAGAGTTGATAATGATAGTGCAACTTATTTGTGGCACTGCCGTTTAGGTCATATCGGTGTAAAGCGCATGAAGAAACTCCATACTGATGGACTTTTGGAACCACTTGATTATGAATCACTTGGTACTTGCGAACCGTGCCTCATGGGCAAGATGACTAAAACACCGTTCTCCGGTACTATGGAGAGAGCAACTGATTTATTGGAGATCATACATACAGATGTATGTGGTCCGATGAATGTTGAGGCTCGTGGCGGATATCGTTATTTTCTCACCTTCACAGATGATTTGAGCAGATATGGGTATATCTACTTAATGAAGCATAAGTCTGAAACATTTGAAAAGTTCAAAGAATTTCAGAGTGAAGTTGAAAATCATCGTAACAAGAAAATAAAGTTTCTACGATCTGATCGTGGAGGAGAATATTTGAGTTACGAGTTTGGTCTACATTTGAAACAATGCGGAATAGTTTCGCAACTAACGCCACCAGGAACACCACAGCGTAATGGTGTGTCCGAACATCGTAATCGTACTTTACTAGATATGGTGCGATCTATGATGTCTCTTACAGATTTACCTCTATCATTTTGGGGTTATGCTTTAGAGACGGCCACATTCACGTTAAATAGGGCACCATCAAAATCCGTTGAGACGACGCCTTATGAACTGTGGTTTGGCAAGAAACCAAAGTTGTCGTTTCTGAAAGTTTGGGGCTGCGATGCTTATGTGAAAAAGCTTCAACCTGATAAGCTCGAACCCAAATCGGAGAAATGTATCTTCATAGGATACCCAAAGGAGACTGTTGGGTACACCTTCTATCACAGACCCGAAGGCAAGACGTTTGTCGCTAAATTCGGAAACTTTCTAGAGAAGGAGTGTCTCTCGAAAGAAGTGAGTGGGAGGAAAGTAGAACTTGATGAGGTAACTGTACCTGCTCCCTTATTGGAAAGTAGTATATCACAGAAACAGGTTTCTGTGACACCTACACCAATTAGTGAGGAAGATAATGATGATGATCATGAAACTTCAGATCAAGTTGTTACTGAACCTCGTAGATCAACCAGAGTAAGATCCGCACCAGAGTGGTACGGTAATCCTGTTCTGGAAGTCATATTACTAGACCATGATGAACCTACGAACTATGAAGAAGCGATGGTGAGCCCAGATTCCGCAAAATGGCTTGAGGCCATGAAATCTGAGATGGGATCCATGTATGAGAACAAAGTGTGGACTTTGGTTGACTTGCCCGATGATCGGCAAGCAATTGAAAATAAATGGATCTTCAAGAAGAAGACTGACGCTGACGGTAATGTTACTGTCTACAAAGCTCGACTTGTCGCGAAAGGTTTTTGACAAGTTCAAGGGGTTTGACTACGATGAGACCTTCTCACCCATAGCGATGCTTAAGTCTGTTCGAATCATGTTAGCAATTGCCGCATTTTATGATTATGAAATATGGCAGATGGATGTCAAAACTGCATTCCTGAATGGATTTCTGGAAGAAGAATTGTATATGATGCAACCGGAAGGTTTTGTCGATCCAAAGGGATCTAACAAAGTGTGCACGCTCCAGCGATCCATTTATGGACTGGTGCAAGCCGCTCGGAGTTGGAATAAACGCTTTGATAGTGTGATCAAAGCATTTGGTTTTTTATATAGACTTTTGGAGAAGCCTATATTTACAAGAAAGTGAGTGGGAGCTCTGTAGCATTTCTGATACTATATGTAGATGACATATTGCTGATCGGAAATGATATAGAATTTCTGGATAGCATAAAAAGGATACTTGAATAAAAGTTTTTCAATGAAAGACCTCGGTGAAGCTGCTTACATATTGGGCATTAAGATCTATAGAGATAGATCAAGATGCTTAATTGGACTTTCACAAAGCACATACCTTGACAAAGTTTTGAAGAAGTTCAAAATGGATCAAGCAAAGAAAGGGTTCTTGCCTGTGTTACAAGGTGTGAAGTTGAGTAAGACTCAATGCCCGACCACTGCAGAAGATAGAGAAAAGATGAAAGAAGTTCCGTATGCTTCAGCCATAGGATCTATCATGTATGCAATGTTGTGTACCAGACCTGATGTGTTCCTTGCTATAAGTTTAGCAGGGAGGTACCAAAGTAATCTAGGAGTGGATCATTGGACAACGGTCAAGAACATCCTGAAATACCTGAAAAGGACTAAGGATATGTTTCTCGTTTATGGAGGTGACAAAGAGCTCATCGTAAATGGTTACGTTGATGCGAGCTTTGACACTGATCCGGATGATTCTAAATCGCAAACCGTATACGTGTTTACATTGAACGGTGGAGCTGTCAGTTGGTGCAGTTCTAAACAAAGCGTTGTGGCAGGATCTACATGTGAAACGGAGTACATAGCTGCTTTAGAAACAGCAAACGAAGGAGTCTGGATGAAGGAGTTCATATCCGATCTAGGTGTCATACCTAGTGCATCGGGTCCAATGAAAATCTTTTGTGACAATACTGGTGCAATTGCTTTGGCGAAGGAATCCAGATTTCACAAAAGAACCAAGCACATCAAGAGACGCTTCAATTCCATTCGGGATTTAGTCCAAGTGGGAGACATAGAAATTTGCAAGATACATACGGATCTGAATGTAGTAGAACCGTTGACTAAGCCTCTTCCACGAGCAAAACATGATCAGCACCAAGGCTCCATGGGTGTTAGAATCATTACAGTGTAATCTAGATCATACTAGAATTGTATTAACCAGAAACATAATACATGTGTGAATACATAGACAAACAGAGTGTCACTAGTATGCCTCTACTTGACTAGCTTGTTGATCAAAGATGGTTATGTTTCCTAACCATAGACACGTGTTGTCATTTGATTAACGGGATCACATCATTAGGAGAATGACGTGATTGACATGACCCATTCCGTTAGCTTAGCACACGATCGTTTAGTATATTGCTATTGCTTTCTTCATGACTTATACATGTTCCTATGACTATGAGATTATGCAACTTCCGTTTACCGGAGGAACACTTTGTGTGCTACCAAACGTCACAACGTAACTGGGTGATTATAAAGGAGCTCTACAGGTGTCTCCAAAGGTACATGTTGGGTTGGCGTATTTCGAGATTAGGATTTGTCACTCCGATTGTCGGAGAGGTATCTCTGGGCCCTCTCGGTAATGCACATCACTTAAGCCTTGCAAGCATTGCAACTAATGAGTTAGTTGTGAGATGATGTATTACGGAACGAGTAAAGAGACTTGCCGGTAACGAGATTGAACTAGGTATTGAGATACCAACGATCGAATCTCGTGCAAGTAACATACCGATGACAAAGGGAACAACATATGTTGTTGTGCGGTCTGACCGATAAAGATCTTCGTAGAATATGTGGGAGCCAATATGAGCATCCAGGTTCCGCTATTGGTTATTGGCCGGAGACGTGTCTCGGTCATGTCTACATTGTTCTCGAACCCGTAGGGTCCGCACGCTTAACGTTACGATGACAGTTTCATTATGAGTTTATATATTTTGATGTATCGAAGGTTGTTCGGAGTCCCGGATATGACCACGGACTTGACGAGGAGTCTCGAAATGGTCGAGACATAAAGATCGATATATTGGACGACTATATTTGGACACCAGAAAGGTTCCGGGTGAGATTGGGACAATACCGGATCACCGGGAGGTTATCGGAACCCCCCGGGAGGTATATGGGCCTTATTGGGCCTTAGTGGAAAGGAGGGGAAAGGAGCAAGGGAAGGGGCGCGACCCCCCCAAGCCCAATCCGAATTGGGAGGGGGGCCGGCCCCCCCTTTCCTTCCTCTTCCTTCCCTCTCCTACTCCTAATAGGAAAAGGGGGAGTCCTACTCCCGGTGGGAGTTGGACTCCCCCCTTGGGCGCGTCACCCCCCTTGGCCGGCCCCCTCCTCCACTCCTTTATATACGGAGGAGGGGGGCACCCCATAGACACCACAATTGATCCCTTGGATCTCTTAGCCGTGTGCGGTGCCCCCCTCCACCATAGTCCACCTCGATAATACTGTAGCGGTGCTTAGGCGAAGCCCTGCGACGTTAGAACATCAAGATCATCACCACGCCGTCGTGCCGACATAATTCTTCCCTGACACTTTGCTGGATCGGAGTCCGGGGATCGTCATCGAGCTGAACGTGTGCTAGAACTCAGAGGTGCCATAGTTTCGGTGCTTGATCGGTCGGGCCATGAAGACGTACGACTACATCAACCGTGTTGTTATAACGCTTCCGCTATCGGTCTATGAGGGTACGTGGACAACACTCTCCCCTCTTGTTGCTATGCATCACCATGATCTTGCGTGTGCGTAGGATTTTTTTTTTGAAATTACTACGTTCCCCAACAGATGGTTGTCACATGAAAAATAGGTTTAAAGGAGTGTTACTTAGTGCAGTAGGTATTGATCCTAATGACTGCATTTTCCCCATTGCAATGTGTTGGGTAGAAGTAGAGTGCACAAGTTCTTGGGAGTGGTTTCTCACTACTTTGAGAGATGACCTTAACATCACAAATACTGCTCCTTTCACTATTATGAGTGACAAGGAGAAAGGTTTGATCAATGTTGTGCAAAAAATCTGGCCAGATGCTGAGCATAGGTTTTGTGTTAGGCATATTTATCAGAATTTCAATAAGAAGCACAAAGGAGAGTTGCTGAAGCAAGATCTGTGGGCCATTGCAAGAGCACCAAACAGGGTGAAGTGGAGCCAAAACTGTGAGAAAATGGATGGACACAGTGCAACTGCCTTCCACTGGACTGAAAGACTTGATCCAAAGACATGGTGTAAATCATTTTTAGTGTCTTTTCCAAGTGTGATATTCTGCTGAACAATAACTCTGAAGTATTTAACAGCTACATTCTGGAGGGCAGAGAAATGCCAGTGTTGTCAATGCTGGAATACATTTTTTACAAGATCATGCAAAGGCTAGTGAGTAAACAGAGAGAGGCCTGCTACATCTTGAGCTTGCGTTGGTTTTCCTTGAAGAGGAAAGGGTGATGCAGCAATAGTAGCGTAAGTATTTCCCTCAGTTTTTGAGAACCAAGGTATCAATCCAGTAGGAGGCTCCTCAAAAGTCCCACGCACCTACACAAACAAACAAGAACTCACAACCAACGCAATAAAGGGGTTGTCAATCCCTTCACAGCCACTTGCGAAAGTGAGATATGATAGAGATAGTATGATAAGATAAATATATTTTTGGTATTTTATAATATAGATTGGAAAAGTAAAGATGCAAATAAAAGTAGATTGGAAGCTTATATGATAAAAGATAGACCCCGGGGCCATAGGTTTCACTAGTGGCTTCTCTCAAGATAGCATAAGTATTACGGTGGGTGAACAAATTACTATCAAGCAATTGATAGAAAAGCAAATAATTATGAGATTATCTAGGCATGATCATGTATATAGGCATCATGTCCGTGACAAGTAGACCGACTCCTGCCTGCATCTACTACTATTACTCCACACATCGACCGCTATCCAGCATGCATCTAGAGTATTAAGTTCGTAAAGAACAGAGTAATGCAGTAAGAAAGATGACATGATGTAGAGGGATAAACTCATGCAATATGATATAAACCCCATCTTTTTATCCTCGATGGCAACAATACAATACGTGCCTTGCTGCCCCTGCTGTCACTGGGAAAGGACACCGGAAGATTGAACCCAAAGCTAAGCACTTCTCCCATTGCAAGAAAGATCAATCTAGTAGGCCAAACCAAACTGATAATTCGAAGAGACTTGCAAAGATAACTTAATCACACATAAAAGAATTCAGAGGAGATTCAAATATTTCTCATATATAAACTTGATCATAAACCCACAATTCATCGGATCTCGACAAACACACCACAAAAAGAGTTACATCGAATAGATCTCCAAGAAGATCGAGGAGAACATGGTATTGAGATCCAAAAAGAGAGAAGAAGCCATCTAGCTAATAACTATGGACCCGAAGGTCTGTGGTAAACTACTCACAACTCATCGGAGAGGCCTTGGAGATGATGTAGAGGCCCTCCATGATCGATTCCCCCTCCGACGGAGAGCCGACGAAGGCTCCAAGATGGGATCTCGCGGATACAGAAGGTTGTGGCGGTGGAATTAGGTTTTTGTGGTCTGTTCTGATGTTCTCGGGGTACGTGTGTATATATAGGAGGAAGAAGTAGGTCGGTGGATGCCCGAGGGGCCCATGAGATAGGGGGCGCGCCTAGTGGGGGGGGGGGCTTCCACCCTCGTGGCCGCCTCGGATGTTGCTTGAATTCCACTCCAAGTCCTCTGAATCATGTTCGTTCCAAAAATCACGCTCCCAAAGGTTTCATTCCATTTGGACTCCGTTTGATATTCCTTTTCTTCAAAATACAGAAATAGGCAAAAAACAACAATACGGGCTGGGCCTCCGGTTAGTAGGTTAGTCCCAAAAATGATATAAAAGTGTAAAGTAAAGCCCATAAACATCCAAAACGGGTAATATAATAGCATGGACCAATCAAAAATTATAGATACGTTGGAGACGTATCAAGGCCATAGAGAAGTGGGCAGGGCAGAGAATATGCCCAAAGATCAGGAAGAAACTAGACAAGAACACTGAGTTTGCTGCTAATTGCCATGTCTTAGAAGCTGGCCAACAATTGTTCAAAGTTCAGTCTGGTAACTCAAGTTATATAGTTGACTTGTGCTTGCACACTTGTGACTGCAGGAGATGGCAGCTGTCTGGAGTACCATGTGGCCATAGTATAGCATGCTGCAGGGAGGAGAGAATTGACCATGAGACAATGGTGCATGAATGCTACACTGTGGAGAATTATCTGAAAGCATATGGATACACTCTTGTTCCACTTAGAGATCCAAATCATTGGGAGCCACATAATGGTTACAAAGTATATCCACCAGTTTTCACTAAACAGTTGGGAAGGCCAAAGAAAAATAGGAAGAAAACACTAGAAGAGAAGAGAAGCAAGAATGGTGTTAGATATTTGAACAAAAAATGGTGTGACAATGCACTGCTCAATTTGTGGCAGAGCTGACCACAACAGGAAAGGGCACTACAGATGGCAGGAAGCACTAATTGCAGAAGGAGTAGAGCTTGTTGATGAGAACTATGATGACCCAACATTTCTTCAGGTATGCTTCAGTTGCATCTCATTTTTTATAGTTGGCTCTACTGAATGAAATGTGGTTAACTGCCTAAAATGAGCTTATCTGAAGGCAAAAAAATTTCTTTGCAGAACATCTTCCCAAACAGGCTAGATCCTAGGTTGGATCCTGCTGAGTCACCAACCAGTATGGTTTTTAACATGGCCACCAGGGAGAGAGCAAGAAGAGCTCCTCAAAGGGTCCATGGCCCACTGCCTGAGCTCTCTTCATTTGTTGCTGCTGCAGGGGCTGAAATACCACAACCCAGGGTGACTACAAAAATGAATATTGCTAGGCAGACAAGGGCAAGGACTGAAGCTGACATTGCAAGAGGAAAGAAAAGGAGAGGTAGAGGTGAGGTACATCCAAATGCAAGAAGAGGCAGAGGAGCAAGTGCAATCTCAGCTCCATGAAGAGGGAGAGGAGCAAGTGCAGTCTCAGCTCCAGGAAGAGGTGCCAGTGCAGATGCAGCTCCAGGAAGAGGGAGAGGAGTAACTGCAGTCTCAGCTCCAGGAAGAGGTGCCAGTGCGGATGCAGCTCCAGGAAGAGGGAAAGGAGCAAATGCAGAAGCTGGGAGAGGGAGAGGAGGCAGGAATGTGCATGCATGGAGAGGGAGAGGAGGAAGACATGCAGGTGCAGGAATAGGGAGAGGAAGAATTCCAGGTGAGAGGGCATGGTGGCTGCTATTTGGAGAAGACATGGGCAGTCAAATTCCAGACCTCAATGCTCCTCCTGAAGATTTTCCTGCTGCCTGATCTACTAGCAATTCTCAGTGCCATTTTTTGAAAAGGCCAATACTTATGTAACTCATAAACTGGCCTTTGTTTTGTTATTCAAACTGTGGCATACCTTGCTTCTTTTTTGAAGGCAAAAAGTGGCATACAGTGCCCACTTTTTTGATGGCAAACCATGGCAGACATTGCCCTTTTTCAAATTTCAGTGCACAATGAGCTAGTTTACTTACTTGCACAATGATTTAGTTTAAAAAAAATTGAAAACAAAAAATGCAGGCCTGGGGCTCGAACCCAGGACCTGGGGTTTATAACGCTGCGTGCAATGCCAGTGGGACAGAGGTATTGATTTGTTCTAATAGCACCTTATGTACATAATGTTATTTTATTTGTCCTGCATTTTAGCATGCGTTGCGGCCTCTACCAGACGACCGTGCGTAGCGTAGCCTTGTCGTTTCAGTTTCCTCTCCTTTAAGATGTGTCAACCTGCCGTTCTCCCTCTCCACTCACTGTTCGCACAGTCCACTCCTCCCCCACTCCCTCTGCCAACCACCCAATAGACCTGTCTCGACGACCATGCCACCACCGCCGCCGCCATGGACCAGAGTCTAGGATGGCAGAAAGCCGTCGAAGAGCTGGCCGGGGACAACCAGGAGATTCACGCGCAATACAAGGAGATCGCGCGGTGGTTCCCAAGTGTTCGGATGATGCGGATCCACGCGCGCGGTCTTGTCAAGGTGATGACGGATGATGAGAAGCGCCATGCCTTCCCTGACGGCTTCAACGTTCCTCCGGCGACCATCCTCCTGTGGGCAATGCGCGAGGTTCAGCGCTCCCCCGACCCCAACCAGCACGCCCGCTGGTGGATGTACCGCTCATCCACCACAGCATCGGCCCAGGAGGATGCAGAGTGCGTTGGGTCCAGGACCGAGCACGTCGTCGACATCGTGCTTGCCCTGCCGGCGCCCGTCAACGCCACCTACTGGGACCGCCAAGGTCCATCTGTCTTCCTGGGGCTAGACGGCGACTCCGAGGATGAGTCATCTGACGAGGAGGTGCCGGAGGTCATCGTGCTGTCAGACTATGAGCCAGTGGTGCAGATCGTTGCGCCGGTCGGAGCCGCCATGGAGGGTGGCTGCAACCTTCCCATTGAGGTGGACGACCTGCCAGATCTTCCTGAATCCGGCATCATCAAGCAGGAGGTTGAGGAGGAGGGTGTGGCGGCGCCTGCAGTTCAGGAAGTGAAGAAGAAGAAGAGAGCACCAGTGAAGATGACAGTTGTGGAGGTGCGCCGCTCCGAGTGCCTGAAGCTGCTCAAGAAGTGAAGATGGTGATGCAGAACTGTTAAGGTGTGTCTGCAGATGGTGCTGCTTAGGTATGTTGTTATATCACAACATATAAGTTAGAAATATGAAGTTCTTAGCTAGGTATGCTGATATATCACAACATATAAGTTAGTAAAGATCGTCCTGTTAGCTAGGTATGTTGTTATATAATCACAACATATAAGTTACAACTCTTTTGGACATGCTATGGTTAGGTGTGCTACTATATAAAGGACATAAGTTATCTGTAATTATGTGGTTTGGAAAGTGGACTATGAATCTGCATGATGTTGGTATGCAACTGGAGTGGTTTGCCTAATGTGGTGTGCTGTGATTATATGCATTGTACTGCTTGGTTTGTTTCTATCTGCATGTGGATAGTTTGACAGACCAAATGTAGCACTTACTATAAATAGCAAAAAATCAGTTATCAAACAATTTTCAGTGAAAATTCAGTTAAGATCAATTCTGTTAGAATTCAGTGCAAGTTCAGCTTAGTGAAGTTAAATTTCAGTGAAAGTTTAGTACAATTCAGTTAAGTTTAGTTAAAATTCAGTTAAAATTATCAGTCAAATTCAGTATAATTGAGTACAATTTAGTTAAGTTTAGTTTAAAATTATCAGTCAAATTCAGTACAATTCAGTTAAGCTTAGATAAAATTCAGTGAACTAAGTAAGCATTGTGGGACTAATAATGGGCTAGTTTTTTTTTTTACTTTTGTCACTAATTTTTGACTCTAATATTGGGCCTACCTACCACCATTAATGTTGGGTTTCGTAGTAATTTCAAAAATTTTCCTACGCACACACAGGATCATGTGATGCATAGCAACGAGGGGAGAGTATTGTCTACGTACCCAACGCAGACCGACTGCGGAAGCGATGACACGACGTAGAGGAAGTAGTCGTACGTCTTCACGATCCAACCGATCAAGTACCGAAACTACGACACCTCCGAGTTCGAGCACACGTTCAGCTCGATGACGATCCCCAGACTCCGATCCAGCAAAGTGTCGGGGAAGAGTTTCGTCAGCACGACGGCGTGGTGACGATCTTGATGAACTACAGCAGCAGGGCTTCGCCTAAACTCCGCTACAGTATTATCGAGGAATATGGTGGCAGGGGGCACCGCACACGGCTAAGGAATAGATCACATGGATCAACTTGTGTCAACTTGTGTGTTTAGAGGTGCCCCTGCCTCCGTATATAAAGGAGGAGAGGAGGGGAGGCTGGCCGGCCAAGGGGGGGAGGCGCAGGAGAGTCCTACTCCCTCTGGGAGTAGGATTCCCCCTCCAATCCTAGTCCAACTAGGATTCCTCGGAGGGGAAAAGAGGAGGAGGGGGCCGGCCACCTCTCCTAGTTGTTTCATAACAACTAGTATGTTGTTATGCGGTCTGACCGATCTTTATCGGTCAGACCGCATAACAACATACGTTGTTCCCTTTGTCATCGGTATGTTACTTGCCCGAGATTCGATCGTCGGTATCCAATACCTAGTTCAATCTCGTTACTGGCAAGTCTCTTTACTCGTTCCGTAATACATCATCTCACAACTAACATATTAGTTGTAATGCTTGCAAGGCTTATGTGATGTGTATTACCGAGAGGGCCGAGAGATACCTCTCTGACAATCGGAGTGACAAATCCTAATCTCGAAATACGCCAACCCAACATCGACCATTGGAGACACCTGTAGTACTCCTTTATAATCACCCAGTTACGTTGTGACGTTTGGTAGTACCCAAAGTGTTCCTCCGATAAACGGGAGTTGCATAATCTCATAGTCATAGGAACATGTATAAGTCATGAAGAAAGCAATAGCAACATACTAAACGATCGGGTGCTAAGCTAATGGAATGGGTCATGTCAATCAGATCATTCTGCTAATGATGTGACCTCGTTAATCAAATAACAACTCATTGTTCATGGTTAGGAAACATAACCATCTTTGATTAACGAGCTAGTCAAGTAGAGGCATACTAGTGACACTTTGTTTGTCTATGTATTCACACATGTATTATGTTTCCGGTAAATACAATTCTAGCATGAATAATAAACATTTATCATGATTATAAGGAAATAAATAATAACTTTATTATTGCCTCTAGGGCATATTTCCTTCAGTCTCCCACTTGCACTAGAGTCAATAATCTAGATTACACTGTAATGATTCTAACACCCATGGAGCCTTGGTGCTGATCATGTTTTGCTCGTGGAAGAGGCTTAGTCAACGGGTCTGCAACATTCAGATCCGTATGTATCTTGCAAATCTCTATGTCTCCCATCTGGACTAGATCCCGGATGGAGTTGAAGCGTCTCTTGATGTGTTTGGTCCTTTTGTGAAATCTGGATTCCTTTGCCAAGGCAATTGCACCAATATTGTCACAAAAGATTTTCATTGGACCCGATGCACTAGGTATGACACCTAGATCGGATATGAACTCCTTCATCCAGACTCCTTCATTTGCTGCTTCCGAAGCAGCTATGTATTCCGCTTCACATGTAGATCCCGCTACGACGCTTTGTTTAGAACTGCACCAACTGACAGCTCCACCGTTTAATGTAAACACGTATCCGGTTTGCGATTTAGAATCGTCCGGATCAGTGTCAAAGCTTGCATCAACGTAACCTTTTACGTTGAGCTCTTTGTCACCTCCATATACGAGAAACATATCCTTAGTCCTTTTCAGGTATTTCAGGATGTTCTTGACCGCTGTCCAGTGATCCACTCCTGGATTACTTTGGTACCTCCCTGCTAAACTTATAGCAAGGCACACATCAGGTCTGGTACACAGCATTGCATACATGATAGAGCCTATGGCTGATGCATAGGGAACATCTTTCATATTCCCTCTATCTTCTGCAGTGGTCGGGCATTGAGTCTTACTCAATTTCACACCTTGTAATACAGGCAAGAATCCTTTCTTTGCTTGATCCATTTTGAATTTCTTCAAAATCTTGTCAAGGTATGTGCTTTGTGAAAGTCCAATTAAGCGTCCTGATCTATCTCTATAGATCTTAATGCCTAATATGTAAGCAGCTTCACCGAGGTCTTTCATTGAAAAACTTTTATTCAAGTATCCCTTTATGCTATCCAGAAATTCTATATCATTTCCAATCAGTAATATGTCATCCACATATAATATCAGAAATGCTACAGAGCTCCCACTCACTTTCTTGTAAATACAGGCTTCTCCGAAAGTCTGTATAAAACCAAATGCTTTGATCACACTATCAAAACGTTTATTCCAACTCCGAGAGGCTTGCACCAATCCATAAATGGATCGCTGGAGCTTGCACACTTTGTTAGCTCCCTTTGGATCGACAAAACCTTCTGGTTGCATCATATACAACTCTTCTTCCAAAAATCCTTTCAGGAATGCAGTTTTGACATCCATTTGCCAAATTTCATAATCATAAAATGCGGCAATTGCTAACATGATTCGGACGGACTTAAGCATCGCTACGGGTGAGAAGGTCTCATCGTAGTCAATCCCTTGAACTTGCCGAAAACCTTTTGCGACAAGTCGAGCTTTGTAGACAGTAACATTACCATCAGCGTCAGTCTTCTTCTTAAAGATCCATTTATTCTCAATTGCTTGCCGATCATCGGGCAAGTCAACCAAAGTCCATACTTTGTTCTCATACATGGATCCCATCTCAGATTTCATGGCTTCAAGCCACTTTGCGGAATCTGGGCTCACCATCGCTTCTTCATAGTTCGTAGGTTCATCATGATCTAGTAGCATGACCTCCAGAATAGGATTACCGTACCACTCTGGTGCGGATCTTACTCTGGTTGATCTACGAGGTTCAGCAGTATCTTGATCTGAAGTTTCATGATCATTATCATTGGCTTCCTCACTAACTGGTGTAGGTGTCACTGAAACAGTTTTCTGTGATGAACTACTTTCCAGTAAGGGAGCAGGTACAGTTACCTCGTCAAGTTCTACTTTCCTCCCACTCACTTCTTTCGAGAGAAACTCCTTCTCTAGAAATGATCCATTCTTAGCAACGAATGTCTTGCCTTCGGATCTGTGATAGAAGGTGTACCCAACAGTTTCCTTTGGGTATCCTATGAAGACACATTTCTCCGATTTGGGTTCGAGCTTATCAGGTTGAAGCTTTTTCACATAAGCATCGCAGCCCCAAACTTTAAGAAACGACAACTTTGGTTTCTTGCCAAACCACAGTTCATAAGGCGTCGTCTCAACGGATTTTGATGGTGCCCTATTTAACGTGAATGCGGCCGTCTCTAAAGCATATCCCCAAAAAGATAGCGGTAAATCAGTAAGAGACATCATAGATCGCACCATATCTAGTAAAGTACGATTACGACGTTCGGACACACCATTACGCTGTGGTGTTCCGGGTGGCGTGAGTTGCGAAACTATTCCACAGTTTTTCAAATGTACACCAAACTCGTAACTCAAATATTCTCCTCCACGATCAGATCGTAGAAACTTTATTTTCTTGTTACGATGATTTTCCACTTCACTCTGAAATTCTTTGAACTTTTCAAATGTTTCAGACTTATGTTTCATTAAGTAGATATACCCATATCTGCTTAAATCATCTGTGAAGGTGAGAAAATAACGATATCCGCCACGAGCCTCAATATTCATCGGGCCACATACATCGGTATGTATGATTTCCAACAAATCTGTTGCTCTCTCCATAGTACTGGAGAACGGTGTTTTAGTCATCTTGCCCATGAGGCACGGTTCGCAAGTACCAAGTGATTCATAATCAAGTGGTTCCAAAAGTCCATCAGCATGGAGTTTCTTCATGCGCTTTATACCGATATGACCTAAACGACAGTGCCACAAATAAGTTGCACTTTCATTATCAACTCTGCATCTTCTGGCTTCAATATTATGAATATGTGTATTACTACTATCGAGATTCAATAAGAATAGACCACTCTTCAAGGGTGCATGACCATAAAAGATATTACTCATATAAATAGAACAACCATTATTCTCTGATTTAAATGAATAACCGTCTCGCATTAAACAAGATCCAGATATAATGTTCATGCTCAACGCTGGCACCAAATAACAATTATTTAGGTATAATATTAATCCCGAAGGTAGATGTAGAGGTAGTGTGCCGACTGCGATCACATCGACTTTGGAACCGTTTCCCACGCGCATCGTCACCTCGTCCTTTGCCAGTGCCCGCTTATTCCGTAGTCCCTGTTTCGAGTTGCAAATATTAGCAACAGAACCAGTATCAAATACCCAGGTGCTACTACGAGCTCTAGTAAGGTACACATCAATAACATGTATATCACATATACCTTTATTCACCTTGCCATCCTTCTTATCCGCCAAATACTTGGGGCAGTTTCGCTTCCAGTGACCAGTCTGCTTGCAGTAGAAGCACTCAGTTTCAGGCTTAGGTCCAGACTTGGGTTTCTTCTCTTGAGCAGCAACTTGCTTGCCGTTCTTCTTGAAGTTCCCCTTTTTCTTCCCTTTGCCCTTTTTCTTGAAACTAGTGGTCTTGTTAACCATCAACACTTGATGCTCCTTCTTGATTTCTACCTCCGCAGCTTTCAGCATTGCGAAGAGCTCGAGAATAGTCTTGTTCATCCCTTGCATATTATAGTTCATCACGAAGCTCTTGTAGCTTGGTGGCAGTGATTGAAGAATTCTGTCAATGACGCAATCATCCGGAAGATTAACTCCCAATTGAATCAAGTGATTATTATACCCAGACATTTTGAGTATATGCTCACTGACAGAACTGTTCTCCTCCATCTTGCAGCTATAGAACTTATTGGAGACTTCATATCTCTCAATTCGGGCATTTGCTTGAAATATTAACTTCAACTCCTGGAACATCTCATATGCTCCATGACGTTCAAAACGTCGTTGAAGTCCCGATTCTAAGCCGTAAAGCATGGCACACTGAACTATCGAGTAGTCATCAGCTTTGCTCTGCCAGACGTTCATAACATCTGGTGTTGCTCCAGCAGCAGGCCTGGCACCCAGCGGTGCTTCCAGGACGTAATTTTTCTGTGCAGCAATGAGGATAATCCTCAAGTTACGGACCCAGTCCGTGTAATTGCTACCATCATCTTTCAATTTTGCTTTCTCAAGGAACGCATTAAAATTCAACAGAACAACAGCACGAGCCATCTATCTACAATCAACATAAACAAGCAAGATACTATCAGGTACTAAGTTCATGATAAATTTAAGTTCAATTAATCATATTATTTAAGAACTCCCACTTAGATAGACATCCCTCTAATCCTCTAAGTGATTACGTGATCCAAATCAACTAAACCAGGACCGATCATCACGTGAGATGGAGTAGTTTTCAATGGTGAACATCGTTATGTTGATCATATCTACTATATGATTCACGCTCGACCTTTCGGTCTCCGTGTTCCGAGGCCATATCTGCATATGCTAGGCTCGTCAAGTTTAACCTGAGTATTCTGCGTGTGCAAAACTGGCTTGCACCCGTTGTAGATGGACGTAGAGCTTATCACACCCGATCATCACGTGGTGTCTGGGCACAACGAACTTTGGCAACGGTGCATACTCAGGGAGAACACTTCTTGATAATTTAGTGAGAGATCATCTTATAATGCTACCGTCAATCAAAGCAAGATAAGATGCATAAAAAGATAAACATCACATGCAATCAATATAAGTGATATGATATGGTCATCATCATCTTGTGCTTGTGATCTCCATCTCCGAAGCACCGTCATGATCACCATCGTCACCGGCGCGACACCTTGATCTCCATCGTAGCATCGTTGTCGTCTCGCCAATCTTATGCTTCCACGACTATCACTACCGTTTAGTAATAAAGTAAAGCATTACATCGCGATTGCATTGCATACAATAAAGCGACAACCATATGGCTCCTGCCAGTTGCCGATAACTCGGTTACAAAACATGATCATCTCATACAATAAAATTCAGCATCATGCTTTGACCATATCACATCACAACATGCCCTGCAAAAACAAGTTAGACGTCCTCTACTTTGTTGTTGCTTGTTTTACGTGGCTGCTACGGGCTTAAGTAAGAACCAATCTCACCTACGCATCAAAACCACAATGATAGTTTGTCAAATAGACTCCGTTTTAACCTTCGCAAGGACCGGGCGTAGCCATACTTGGTTCAACTAAAGTTGGAGAGACAGTCGCCCGCAAGCCATCTCTGTGCAAAGCACGTCGAGGGAACCGGTCTCGCGTAAGCGTACGCGTAAGGTTGGTCCGGGTCGTCTCGTCCAACAATACCGCCGAACCAAAGTATGACATGCTGGTAGGCAGTATGACTTGTATCGTCCACAACTCACTTGTGTTCTACTCGTGCATATAACATCAACATAAATAACCTAGGCTCAGATACCACTGTTGGGTTTCGTAGTAATTTCAAAAATTTTCCTACGCACACACAGGATCATGTGATGCATAGCAACGAGGGGAGAGTATTGTCTACGTACCCAACGCAGACCGACTGCGGAAGCGATGACACGACGTAGAGGAAGTAGTCGTACGTCTTCACGATCCAACCGATCAAGTACCGAAACTACGGCACCTCCGAGTTCGAGCACACGTTCAGCTCGATGACGATCCCCGGACTCTGATCCAGCAAAGTGTCGGGGAAGAGTTTCGTCAGCACGACGGCGTGGTGACGATCTTGATGAACTACAGCAGCAGGTCTTCGCCTAAACTCCGCTACAGTATTATCGAGGAATATGGTGGCAGGGGGCACCGCACACGGCTAAGGAATAGATCACGTGGATCAACTTGTGTCAACTTGTGTGTTTAGAGGTGCCCCTGCCTCCGTATATAAAGGAGGAGAGGAGGGGAGGCTGGCCGGCCAAGGGGGGAGGCGCAGGAGAGTCCTACTCCCTCTGGGAGTAGGATTCCCCCTCCAATCCTAGTCCAACTAGGATTCCTCGGAGGGGAAAAGAGGAGGAGGGGGCCGGCCACCTCTCCTAGTCCTAATAGGACTAGGGGAAGGGGGGGGGGGCGCAGCCCAACTAGGGCAGCCCCTTCTCTTTTCCACTAAGGCCCACTATGGCCCAAATAGCTCCCGGGGGGTTCCGGTAACCCTCCCGGTATTCCGGTAAAATCCCGATTTCACCCGGAACACTTCCGATATCCAAATATAGGCTTCCAATATATCAATCTTTATGTCTCGACCATTTCGAGACTCCTCGTCATGTCCGTGATCACATCCGGGACTCCGAACAACCTTCGGTACATCAAAATACATAAACTCATAATATAACTGTCATCGTAACCTTAAGCGTGCGGACCCTACGGGTTCGAGAACAATGTAGACATGACCGAGACACGTCTCTGGTCAATAACCAATAGCGGGACCTGGATGCCCATATTGGCTCCTACATATTCTACGAAGATCTTTATCGGTCAGACCGCATAACAACATACGTTGTTCCCTTTGTCATCGGTATGTTACTTGCCCGAGATTCGATCGTCGGTATCCAATACCTAGTTCAATCTCGTTACTGGCAAGTCTCTTTACTCGTTCCGTAATACATCATCTCACAACTAACATATTAGTTGTAATGCTTGCAAGGCTTATGTGATGTGTATTACCGAGAGGGCCCAGAGATACCTCTCCGACAATCGGAGTGACAAATCCTAATCTCGAAATACGCCAACCCAACATCGACCATTGGAGACACCTGTAGTACTCCTTTATAATCACCCAGTTACGTTGTGACGTTTGGTAGTACCCAAAGTGTTCCTCCGGTAAACGGGAGTTGCATAATCTCATAGTCATAGGAACATGTATAAGTCATGAAGAAAGCAATAGCAACATACTAAACGATCGGGTGCTAAGCTAATGGAATGGGTCATGTCAATCAGATCATTCTGCTAATGATGTGACCTCGTTAATCAAATAACAACTCATTGTTCATGGTTAGGAAACATAACCATCTTTGATTAACGAGCTAGTCAAGTAGAGGCATACTAGTGACACTTTGTTTGTCTATGTATTCACACATGTATTATGTTTCCGGTAAATACAATTCTAGCATGAATAATAAACATTTATCATGATTATAAGGAAATAAATAATAACTTTATTATTGCCTCTAGGGCATATTTCCTTCAATTAATCCACTGCCTACCTACCAGCCACCATTTCTCCTATATAAAGCACCCCAATCGACAGAAACAACAGTCAAACACATCCCTTCTCCTCCCCCCCAGCCGCCAAAGAAAACCCTAGGAGAGATGGATCTTGGAGAGGTCGTAGATGAAGAAGAACAGGTGCAGAGAGGCAGACGCAGAGAGGCAAGAAGGAGGGAGAGAAGGCAGCTGGCTTAGAGGATCCTTGCAACATGCAACCGCAAGGACATTGAGCAATTCCTGGAGGCATTCCCACCTGGCTCAAACCCTAATGATGATGATATCATCTACTGGGCAAGGAGGAGGGCAATTTTTCATAATTTTCAGGTCACTAGGATGAGGTGGACTAGGATTCTCTACCCAAAAGATTGAGCTGCTCGTAGATCTAACTATGTATGAAATGTTTCAATGAATGCAATGTAATAAATCCTAGATCCCCCTTCTTCTGTGCTCCATGATGCAGTGTATGAAATGTATGCGCAAACGTAATGAAATCCTTTCTACCTATGTGTGCTCCATGATGCAGTGTATGCATGTTTTAGATTGCTGAACAAAAAATCAGTTAACTGAACCCAAATTCAGTTAACAAAAAAAACAGTTAGCTGAACCCAAATTCAGTTAACCAAATAAAAAAACTATAACAAAATAATAGTTAACTGAACCCAAACTCACTTAACCAAATTTCAGTTAACAACATGTCATTATTTTGCAAATCAGTTAACACCTATAATAACTACATAGTTACCTACATCCTAGCAAATCACTACTACTAGTCTACTAGCATTGATCTTAGTGATTGTAACAACAGGTCCTGGGTTCGAGCCCCAGGCACACAATTTTTGAATTTTATTTTTTTTACCTAATTTTAGAAGAATTGGCAGAACTACAGGCAATATTCAGTTAACTACAGGCAATAAAATTCAGTTAACTACTACAACATGCATTAAAATTCAGTTAACTACAGGCAATAAAATTCAGTTCACTACAACAACATGCACTAAAATTCAGATAACTAGCTCATTGAGCAGATTCAGTTAACTAGAACAGCAGACACAGAAAAGCAGACACACAAAAGCAGACACACAAATTCAGTGCTAGTTTGGTTAAGTTACAAAAAGGGCAATGAATGCCACTGTTTTGCCACCAAAACCAGACACACAAATTCAATGTTGTACATAATACTGGCATACAAATTCACCAAGTTCACTAAAGGAGTAGAACTAATTAGTAGCTCCAACTTAAGGCAGCATTACACCAATAATGAATTACTCAAACTCATCTAAGATCTCCTCCACCCTCCTTATCTTGCTCTTTTTCTCCTCCTTGTGCCTGAATAAATCACCAATCATGTACTCTAGTTTCTTCTTCTCCTTCTTCAGGTCATCCCTCTGTGACACCACTTTGTCCATCACTTCCTTCATTTTCTCCATCTCTTCCTTCATTTTGTCCATCTGTTGCTTCATCTCATCCCTCTCTTTCTCTGCCTTAGCCCTCACAATCTGATGAATGCCAGTGGTAGATTTATCAGACAACTTTGATACGTCTCCAACGTATCTATAATTTTTGATTGCTCCATGCTATTGTATTACCCCTTTTGGATGTTTATGGGCTTTATTTTACATATTTATATTATTTTTGGGACTAACCTACTAACCGGAGGCCCAACCCGTATTGCTGTTTGTAAGAGCATATTTATCCCTTAGGTGTTTTGGTGATTGATGACAATGCTTTTGCGGACTAATCGTGTGCCTTGAGTTTCTTAGACGCTTCATCACTAGGCACGAGACGATTCGGTGCCCCTTGAAGACTATTGAAGACGGCGTTGTTATACGTTTCTCTTTGGTGGATTTGAGTCATAGGAGAGCCGTACTATTAAGAGGGGGTCCGCGTCGGAAAGGTTCGGGTGGAATCAGCACGTACACATGTCCTTCCTTTCCCTTGCACTTTGGAGCATCTCTCCGTTATCCTAGTTGTGCTTAATCTGACGGCTACTGCTGTACTTGCGGTAGTACTGCTCCATGGAGCGGTAGTACCGCAAGCACCTGCGGTAGTACCGCTAGGGGTCACGGTAGTACCGCTCCTATGGAGCCTTAGTACCGTGGCTCTCAGGCCTAGTGCCGCTCCAGTACGGTAGTAGGGGCGGATGTAATCTTTTACATCCGCGCCCCCACGGTAGTATCGCACGTCCTGTGCGGTAGTACCGCGGGAGGCCACGGTAGTACCGCTCCCTCGGAGTCGTAGTACCATGGCCCTCGTACCTAGTACCGCTGCGTCACGGTAAATTACATCCGCGCCTCCACGGTAGTACCGCGCCTCGTGCGCGGTAGTACCGCGTCAGATTTTTTGCACTATTTCATTTTCAGCGGAAGTAGGCACGGATGTAATTTATTTCATCCACGCCCTTCGTAGGCATTGACTTTCCTGCCTTGTGGTAGTACCGCAAGGGGGAGCGGTAGTACCGCGCAAGCGGTAGTACTGCACCCAGTCAGGCAAGTCCCGGCCTCTACTGCTACCGCGGAAGTACCGTGGTCCTCCATGGTAGTACCGCGTGGCCTTGCGGTAGTACCGCGCCCCTCGAGCGGTAGTACCGCATGTCGCAGGCTGAACATGTGGATAACGGTTGGATCTTTTCCATAACTATAAAAGGGGCGTCTCCTACCTCTAGTTGACTACCTCTTCCACCTCTAAGCTCCATTGTTGCTCCAAGCTCCATTTTGGCCCGATCTCTCTCCCTAGCCAATCAAACTTGTTGATTTGCTCGGGATTGGGTGACAAGGGCCCGATCTATACTTCCACCAAGAGATATTCAATTCCCCCACTAATCCCTAGCGGATCTTGTTACTCTTGGGTGTTTGAGCACCCTAGACGGTTGAGGTCACCTCGAAGCCATACTCCATTGTAGTGAAGCTTCGTGGTGTTGTTGGGAGCCTCCAAGTGTTGTGGAGATTGCCCCATCCTTGTTTGTAAAGGTTCGATCGCCGCCTTCAAGGGCACCAATAGTGGAATCACGGCATCTCGCATTGTGTGAGGGCGTGAGGAGATTACGGTGGCCCTAGTGGCTTCTTGGGGAGCATTGTGCCTCCACACCGCTCTAACGGGGACGTACTTCCCTGTAAAGAAGGAACTTCGGTAACACATCCTCGTCTTCACTGGCTCCACTCTTGGTTATTTCGTGCCTTTACTTTTGCAAGCTTACTTGTGTTGTATCTATTGCTTGCTTGTGTGCTAATTGTCAATGCATCATATAGGTTGTCCACGTAGTCGCATATCTAGACAACCTATTTTGTCGCAAGGTTTAAATTGTTAAAGAAAAGCTTAAAAATTATTACTTGCCTATTCACCCCCCTCTAGTCAACCATATCTATCCTTTCAATTGGTACCAGAGCTTCATCTCTTTATTAAGGACTTTGCCGTCCGAAGAGTATGGTTGACACCAATGACGGTGCGGAGGACCACTCCGGTGTGAATCCTATCTCGTCTACGGCCGATGGGGGAACCTCGGTCTCACGTGAGGAATTCAATGTGGCTTTAGACACATTGAAAACCTCCATGACGGCCGAGGTTAAAAGCATGTTTTCTGAATTCCTAGAAGGACTTAAACTATCTACCTCGCCGATGAAAGTGGGTGATCCCACTAACAAGGTGACGGATGCCACCTCCGACAAGGGGGAAGCTAATAGTGAAAAAGGTCCTTCTACTAGTGGTAGAAATGGCTCCGGCATCTTTGCCCATGTGGAACCTCCTACTTATGGTGGACCGATTCCCACTACTCATTTAAATCATGTCGGTCCTCCTCCTAAGATTGTGAAAAATGAGGATTTTGATGCTTGGGTTTATCATTTCAAGCGACATCTAAAACATGTGAATACTAATCTTTGGAGAATTATAGAAGAAGGTTTCTATCCACATGACCCAAGCAACTTCACCCCTCGAGAAGCCGTGGATAATCAATTCAATGAGAGTGCTCTCTTCATCATCCAAGATGCAATCCTTCCCGAAGATCTCCCTCATCTTTGTCCTCATGCCATGGCTAAAGACGCATGGCAATGTGTTGTGTCTCTCTATCAAGGAAGTGCTAGCATTCAACGCTCCAACTATGAAGTGGTGCAAGATGAAGCCGATGAGTTTGCAATGAAAGAAGATGAAGAACCTCGTGAGCTCTTTCGAAGAGTGACCAAACTCGCAGTCGCACTCCGAGATCATGGGAGCAAGGACACGGATGACAATTGGATCAAGCACAAGTTCCTCAAGGCCATGATGCCCTACAACAAGGCCATGTCCTCCGTCATTCGTCAAAGACCGGACTTCCACTCCATGACCTCAAGTGAAGTGTTGGATGAGTTCGTTGCAATGAGCATCTTGGACAAGACCGCCGACAATGTGGTGCTATGTTCTCAAAGGGCAAAGAAGCCCAACCTTGCCTTGAAGGCCAAGGTTAGTGTGGAAGAAGAAGAAGAGGAAGATGAGGAGAGCAACCCCAAAGACACGAAGTATGATTATCATGAGCACATGGCTCTTGCCTCAAGACAATTTTGGAGTAAGAAGAATACAAGACCCAACTTCAACAAGAACAACTCAAGTGGCCTCAAGGGCAAGCAAGGAGTTAGAACTTGTCTCAACTGTGGCAATGTGAGCCATTTCGTTGCGGATTGTCCTTACGAGAAGCGGGAAGACAATGGTGGCAAGTTCATCCAAAAAGACAAAGCCAAGTCCTTCCCCAACAAGAACAATTTCACCAAGAAGACTCCTACACGCGGGTTGGTAGTTCAAGAAGAATACCGTGAGGATGACGATGATGATGAAGATAGTGAAGCAATGGCTATGGCATCCGTTGCCATTGCCATAACTCCCCGGGTGTCTCTCTTCGATTCACCCAACGAGAACATCACCGCCAAGTGCCTCATGGCTAAAGCCACCAACAAGGTAACCCCCAACATCAAAACCACCATTATTCCTAATCCTTCTTTGACGGTTCGCTTTGATGATGGTAAGGGGTCTAATGAGGAGGTAAATGAATTTGAGTCCTTCATGAGTAAGCTCAAGGGCAAATCCAAGAAGCACTTCGTTGCTCTCTTGGAACAACTTGGTGAAGCCAATGACATGACCGAGGCTCACGAAGAAACCATCTCTAAGATGGAAGGTCATAGTCGTGACTATGCCGATGAGATATCGGATCCCTCTAATGCTCTTGAGGAAGAGCGTGTGCATCGTTTGGCTCTTGAGGAGTCACACAACGATGACCATGCCAAATTAAAGAAATATCTTGATCATGCTCTTGCTGTGTCTCATGTTCTAACTTCCGAGAAGGCTAAACTTGGGGTTGATCATGCTAGACTCAAGGAGGAGTTTGATGTACTTGACAAGGCCCATAAGGTCTTGAAAGGTGCTCATGCAAACCTCAAGGAGTCTCATGCTCAACTCCAAGTTAAGCTAACCAAGGAAAAGGCCACATTTCCTCACATGGTCTTAATTGATAATGCAAATGCTACTAACCCGTGTTGTGAGCATGTGCATCTTGTGGAGGAGAATGCCAAGTTGAAGGAACAACTCGAGAAAGGTCTTGTGTCTTGCATACAAGGTAAGAAGAACCTAAATGACCTTTTGAGCAATCAAAAGGAAGTTGTGGGCAAGGAGGGAGTTGGGTTCTCACCCAAGTCCAAGAACAAGAAGAAGAACGAGGAGAAGAATAACAAGACCAAACAACCTCCCCCGCTCAAGCAAACTTTTGTGAAGGAGGGAGAGGGTGCTCCTAAGGAGAAGAAGAACAATGCAAAGAGTGGTGATGCCAAAAATGGCAAATCCATCTCTCCCAACAAAGCCGGTGATTTTAACCCCTCTTATGTGTTGTGCCGTGCTAGTGATGGGCATGTTTATGCTAAATTTGTTGGTTCTTCTTATGAGTACATTGAATGGTCTATTTGGGTTCTTAAGACCCTTGTTACTAACATCAAAGGACCCATTACTAAATGGGTACCTAAAACCAAGCATTGATCTCTTGTAGGTGTTTGCTTCCGGTGGGGGATCATGGTTGCTCGACAGTGGAGCAACAAATCATATGACGGGAGCAAGGACTTGGTGGTGGATGTGCAAAAGATCCCATCTATGCCCACCAATGTCGAGTGGGGTGATGCCTCACATTCTAAGGTATTGGGTCTTGGCAAGGTTGTCATTTCTCATGATCTAACGATCGAGAAAGTCATGCTTGTTGAGTCCCTTGCGTTCAATTTACTTTCCGTTCGTCAACTCGCACTCATGGGCTTTGCCACCTTCTTTGATATTGATACCGTGGCCCTCTTGTGGAGCAAGACTCTTAAAGTAGCCTTTGTTGGGCATGTCGAGAATGGTCTCTATGTGATTAAGTTTTCGGAGCAACCCACTAAGACCGCGACATGCCTAATGGCTAAAGTTGATGTGGGATGGCTTTGGCATCGCTGTTTAGCCCATGTCAATATGAGATCTTTGCAAAGTCTTCTCAAGGGGGACCATGTCTGTGGACTAACAAATGTTAGTTTTGCCAAAGATCGTGCTTGCAATGCTTGTATCGAAGGAAAACTTCATGAGACGGCTCACCCTCCCATGACTATCATCTACTCGAAGAGACCCTTGGAGCTCCTTCACATGGACCTCTTTGGGCTTCCATCCTTTGATAGTCTTGGGGGTAGAAAGTATTGCTTGGTGATTGTTGATGATTATTCAAGATACACTTGGGTATACTTCTTCAAGAGGAAGAGTGAGACTCAACAAACCATCATCGACTTTGCAAATGAAGCTCAATGTCAACATAATGCAAAGATCTTGACAATAAGAAGTGACTACGGCACCGAGTTCAAGAACTACACCTTGGATGAGTTTCTTAGTGATGAGGGGATCAAGCATCAATATTCTGCACCATATACCCCTCAACAAAATGGTGTGGCGGAGAGGAAGAACCGGACGTTGATGGATGCGGCAAGGACCATGATGGCGGAGTTCAAGTCTCCATACAACTTTTGGGCCGAATCCATCAACACCGCATGTCATGCATCCAATCGGCTCTATCTCCGCAAAGGCTTGAACAAGACTCCTTATGAGATACTCACCGGAAACAAGCCCAATCTCAAGTACTTCCAGGTGTTCGGGTGTAAGTGTTTCATTCTGAAGAAAGGTGTTCGTTTGTCTAAATTTGAGGCTAGAGCTTATGAGGGCATATTTGTTGGTTATGCTACAAACTCTCATGCTTACCGTGTTCTCAACAAGTCCACCAGACTCATTGAGGAGACGTGTAACGTAGAGTTTGACGAAAATAATGGCTCCCAAGTGGAGAAAAGTGGTACTTGTGGTGTAGGTGATGAAATTCCTCCCCAAGCCATAATAAGAATGGGTATTGGTCATATTCTACCCATTGAGGAACCCCTTGTGGCCGAAGGAGAAGGACAATGCTCCACTCAAGTGGAGCCTTCACCTACTCAAGACCCACACGCTTCCGAAGAACAAAGTGTAGGCCCTCAACCTGGGGAACAAGACCAAGGGAAAGATCAATCTCAAGATGATGGTGAACCTCCAAATGATGCCCAAGGTCAAGTTCTCCCCCTCGAGCAAGTTCAAGATCACGAGCAAGCTCAAGATCAAGAACAAGCTCAAGACGGCGCTCAAGATGATCAAGTTAACTCTCCTCCTTCCACATTTGAGGAGGAATTAGAGCGTCGTGCTGCGAAGATTGCTTCCAAACTCACCACCAAAGGCCATCTCATGGAGAATGCGGTTGGAAGCCTAAGAAAGGGGGTAAGCACTCGTAGACAATTAGAAACTATTGTGAACATCACGCGTTTGTCTCTTGTGTTGAACCCCAAAAGGTCTATGAGGCACTCGAAGACTCGGATTGGCTCAATGCCATGCATGAAGAACTCAACAACTTCGAGTACAACAAGGTGTGGAGGTTGGTGCCAAGGCCTTCGGGGAACCATAACATCATTGGAACCAAGTGGATCTTCAAGAACAAGCAAGATGCTCATGGGAACATCATTCGCAACAAGGCAAGATTGGTAGCACAAGGCTACTCCCAAGTCGAGGGTATCGACTACGGTGAAACCTTTGCTCCTGTTGCTCGCCTTGAATCCATTTGTTTGTTGATTGCTTATGCTTCCCATCACAACTTTAAGTTACAACAAATGGATGTGAAAAGTGCTTTTCTTAATGGTCCTATTAATGAGTTGGTTTATGTCAAGCAACCCCCTGGTTTCGAGGATCCTTACTTCTCGGATCATGTGTATCAACTCGATAAGGCACTCTATGGCCTTAAACAAGCCCCACGTGCGTGGTATGACCACCTTACCGAGTTGTTACAAGATCGTGGATTTGAAGTAGGGCAAATCAATCCCACTCTTTTTACTAAGAAGGTCAAAGGGGAGTTGTTTGTGTGCCAACTATATGTTGATGACATTATCTTTGGTTCCCCTAACAATGGTTTCAATGAAGAATTTGCCGCTCTCATGACCTCTAAGTTCAAGATGTCTTTGATGGGAGAGTTGAAGTTCTTCCTTGGTTTTGATATCAAACAAAGAAGAGAAGGTACCTTCATCAACCAAGCCAAATACACTCAAGACATGCTTAAGAGATTCAAGCTAAGTGATGTCAAGCCGGCCTCTACTCCGATGCCCACCAAGTGCCAACTTGACATTGATCCCAATGGTAAAGCGGTGGATCAAAAGGTATATCGCTCTATGATTGGTTCCTTGCTTTACCTTTGTGCATCTAGACCGAATATTATGTTGAGTGTTGGAATGTGTGCACGGTCCCAAGCTGCACCAAAGGAAAGCCACTATGTGGCGGTCAAGCGAATCTTTTGATATTTGGCTCATACCCCAAACTTTGGCCTATGGTACCCAAGAGGAGCTAACTTCAAGCTTGAAGGATTCACGGATTCTGATTGGGCGGGAGACAAGGTGGATAGGAAGTCCACTTCCGGAGGGTGCCAATTTCTTGGTTGCTCTTTGGTAATTTGGTCTTCCAAGAAGCAAAGTTGTGTGTCTCTCTCGTCCACCGAAGCGGAATATGTGGCGGCCGGTAGTTGTTGTGCACAACTCTTATGGATGAGGCAAACTTTAAAGGAGTACGGTGTCATTTGTGACAAAGTGCCTCTTTGGTGTGACAATAAAAGTGCCATCAAGATTTCTCTCAACACGGTGCAACACTTCAAGACGAAGCATATTGAGATTCGGTATCACTTCATCCGGGATCACATTAGGCGAGGGGAGATCGAGCTCAAGTATGTCAACACTCATGATAACCTTGCAGATATTTTCACGAAGCCCTTGGATGAAGCAAGATTTCGCGAGTTAAGGCATGAGCTAAATTTCATTGATTCGAGCAATGTGACTTGAACCCTTGCACCCCCACCACACTCAACTTGTTGTCTAGTTTAGATGTAGGCATGGACATAGGGGGAGTGTTGTTCTCTCAATGAACTCTCTCTCCCCCCACTATGCATAAATCGATCAACTCTTTCACATTAGCCATTTTTGATGGTACTTGTGCTTCAAAGACGAGTTTTGGTCATGGGCCCAAGGATAATTCTTCGCGGTGCCATACCAACTAACTCAAACATAGGTGGCTCTGGTCACCGCCCTCTCCTTTTGAGAGGTTGGGTTGCGCGGTTGCTTCTTGTTGTCTTTCTGCCTTTGGGTTGTTCGTGTTCTTGTGGTGTCTTTTGTGCTAAAAGTTTCTTTGCAAAGACCTCTTTTCGTGTGTCGAAACATGCATTTTCTTGAGCTCACGGTACTACCGCAGCCTGCTACGGTACTATCGCGTGAGGGGAGCACGGTACTACCGCCCCCACGCGGCAGTAATTTTTTACTGCCGCCTGGGAGAGCGGTACTACCGCTTCGGTGCGGTACTTCCGGCCAAGCGGTACTAACGCAATGACATGCGGTACTACCGCAATGGCTCGGACGCATGGGGATAAGGACGGGCAGGGGGAGTTCTAACTCCCCCATACCCATTCGCCCGTTCCCCATCTTCTCTCTCTCTCTCTCTCTCTCTCTCTCTCTCAAGAACGGAGCCGGCGTCCGTCACCGGATCTCCGCCTCCGGCTGCCCTCCCGTGATTCCGATCGGTGGGATCGTTCCCCACCACGTGCTCTTGCTATGGACCAAGGTCTTTCCCCAACTCCTTCTCGTTTCTGTTGTGTTCGTTGTCTCTAGATTTTGGGGGAGACTTGTGTGTTCTAGAGATTCTTAGGCTAATCTTTGCAAGAGTAGGATGAAGGAGCATAGTATTGCGTAGGAATTATACTTGTCCTTGTCCTGTGCTAGATGTGATCACCGTAGCACTGCCGTGGTTTCACGGTTCTTTTCAGATTCAAACCGTCGTTTGGATCTGACGTGGTGCGGTACTACCGCCCGTCTGGCGCGGTACTACCGCTTGTTCGGTACTACCGCCTGTCTGGCACGGTACTACCGCACTCGCTGCGGCACTAAAGTTTTACTACCGCTCCCACCACAGAACTACCGTGACCTCGCACGGTACTACCGCGACTTGGAGCGGTACTAAAATTTTAGTACCGCAGGCCCTGGCAGTACTACCGTGGTTCACCTCTATCTCATGGCAAATTTCAAGTATACTTTTTATGTGTTTCTTGTGCTTTGTCGTGGTCTTTGCATTGATCCTTTTTGCTTGTCGTGGGTGTTTTTGCGTTTGTGTCTCAGGTGGTGGCTCTCGCCGTTCCAATCCCAGTCGTGACACTGGCTCCAAGCGTCTGCGCAATCCAGGTGAAGCACCAGAGGGCTCCACTGCCCCAAAGCGCCATGTCAAGTCATCCACTAGTAAGCACAAGGAACCCAACAAGGGAATGGATGAGATACCCCAATCTGAGTTCGTCCGTCTCAGGAAACTCAACCTGTATGTGCATCCCCGGGCTACTGTCATAGGTTGTGAACTGTTTTGGAACAAGCAGCAGACTCTCACTTATATGGATGTCATCAAGAACAAGCGGAATACCTACGTGGATGTCAAATGGATAGAAATGCATCACCTGAGGAAGGACAAGTTCCGTCAGTACTTTGGAGAAGCTCTGGATTTGGTGGAGCAGTTTGGTATTGAACATGTGATCTCTTTTCACCTTGACTATGATCCTGAGCTTGTGTGTCAGTTCTTTGCCTCAGTTTACTTTCACCCCGATGAGGAGAGGAGGATGACCTGGATGTCCAATGGACGTAAGTTGACTGCTACCTGGAAGGAGTTCATGGATTTGCTCCACGTTCCTGATGACGGGCTTGACACTCCCGTGGGTGTTCGCCCCCATGGTAATCCTGAGTCTGCTAACAAGGACAAGCTTCAGCCCTACTATGTTGAGAAGGCGCTTCCCGATGGCAAGACAGGGAGGGTGCTCAACTCCTTCCTGGATATCATGTATCACATCTTCCGCAACTCTTTGTTCCCTCACATTGGTGACAAGGACAAGGTTCATGCCTATATGGTGGATATGATGCTCATTTGTGAGGAGGCTCGTTTGTCTCAGACTCAGACACTTGACGTCTCACACATCATGTGGTGTGAGCTTCGGTTTGCGGTGTTCAACCGCAAAGTGCCTATCTATGGGCCCTATCTGTTTCTGCTGATCTCGAGGACTTGGGAGAAGATGTTCCCTGGGGAGGAGTTCCTTGCTCCAGACTGGATTCGCCATGATCCCATCTGTCTCCGTGTCAAGTCCAACTGGGCCAACACTACTACTCACGCTGAGGCGTCTGCTGCTCGGGCTGCTGTTGGTGAGGAGGATTTTGGCGTAGAGGATGTTGCTGAGGACCGTGCTGCCAGGCCTTCTCATAGTTCCTCTGTGCCCTCGTGGGCCAAGAAGCTGAAGGACAAGATGAAGACTCTTTTCTGCATGCAAGCTAAGGGCCAGTACAAGACTCACGTGGCATCCAAGGAGAGTCGTCGCCGGGACAAGAAGATCTTGCAGCTCTATGGTGAGGATGTGTCTGGCGGTTTTGAGGATCGCATCACTCCAGAGGCCGAGTGGATGGAGAAGCAAGGCTACAGGTGGACTGATTCTGAGGAGGACGTCGAGGAGACCATCCCTGCTGCCGAGGAGTCCGACGGAGAGGGTTGGGATGAGTTCCCTGCTTGAGCCACCCAGTGTGTGTAGGTGTCCTCTCTGCCTTTTTGGCGTCTCGATGCCAAAGGGGGAGAGAGTGTAGGGATTTGCGAGTCTTGTGTCATCGTTCGTGTTCAGTGTGTTTGCTGCTTTCTCTTTGAACCTCGTTTCAGTTGCGTTGGGTTGCTTTACTTCATATGGTGTAAGACATATGCACTCTATCTATCTTAGCAAGCTTGTGATATATTGTGCTACCTTTGTGATATGCTCTGCTTAGATGTTAGTTATCATGCCTTTGTCTCTATAATATAGGGGGAGTGTTCATCCTAGGTTCTGTGCGATGCAGTCCAAAGCATCTATCTAGATTGCACACATCTAGGGGGAGCCCGTCTATATTCTAGAGAGGAGGGGTTTGCCTGTGACCTATATTATCTCTCTATGTGCAAATCCCGTATTGTCATCAATCCACCAAAAAGGGGGAGATTGTAAGGGCATATTTATCCCTTAGGTGTTTTGGTGATTGATGACAATGCTTTTGCAGACTAATCGTGTGCCTTGAGTTTCTCAGACGCTTCATCACTAGGCACGAGACGATTCGGTGCCCCTCGAGGACTATTGAAGACGGCGTTGTTCTACATTTCTCTTTGGTGGATTTGAGTTGTAAGAGAGCTGTACTATTAAGAGGGGGTCCGCGTCGGAAAGGTTCGGGTGGAATCAGCACGTACACATGTCCTTCCTTTCCCTTGCACTTTGGAGCATCTCTCCGTTATCCTAGTTGTGCTTAATCTGACGGCTACTGCTGTACTTGCGGTAGTACTGCTCCATGGAGCGGTAGTACCGCAAGCACCTGTGGTAGTACCACTGGGGGTCACGGTAGTACCGCTCCTCTGGAGCCTTAGTACCGTGGCTCCCAGGCCTAGTGCCGCTCCAGTACGGTAGTAGGGGCGGATGTAATTTTTTACATCCGCGCCCCCTCGGTAGTACCGCACGTCCTGCGCGGTAGTACCGCAGGAGGCCATGGTAGTACCGCTCCCCCGGAGTCGTAGTACCGTGGCCCTCGTACCTAGTACCGCTGCATCACGGTAGTAGGAGCGGATGTAATTTTTTACATCCGCGCCTCCACGGTAGTACCGCGCCTCGTGCGCGGTAGTACCACGTCGAATTTTTTGCACTGTTTCATTTTCAGCGGAAGTAGGCACGGATCTAATTTATTTCATCCGCGCCCTTCATAGGCATTGACTTTCCTGCCTTGCGGTAGTACCGCAAGGGGGAGCGGTAGTACCGCGCAAGCGGTAATACTGCACCCAATCAGGCAAGTCCCGGCCTCTGCTGCTACCGCGGAAGTACCGTGGTCCTCCACGGTAGTACCGCGTGGCCTTGCGGTAGTACCGCGCCCCTGGAGCGGTAGTACCGCATGTCGCAGGCTGAACATGTGGATAACGGTTGGATCTTTTCCGTAACTATAAAAGGGGTGTCTCCTACCTCTAGTTGACTACCTCTTCCACCTCTAAGCTCCATTGTTGCTCCAAGCTCCATTTTGGCCCGATCTCTCTCCCTAGCCAATCAAACTTGTTGATTTGCTCGGGATTGGGTGACAAGGGCCTGATCTACACTTCCACCAAGAGATATTTGATTCCCCCACTAATCCTTAGCGGATCTTGTTACTCTTGGGTGTTTGAGCACCCTAGACGGTTGAGGTCACCTCGAAGCCATACTCCATTGTGGTGAAGCTTCGTGGTGTTGTTGGGAGCCTCCAAGTGTTGTGGAGATTGCCCCATCCTTGTTTGTAAAGGTTCGGTCGCCGCCTTCAAGGGCACCAATTGTAGAATCACGGCATCGCGCATTGTGTGAGGGCGTGAGGAGATTACGGTGGCCCTAGTGGCTTCTTGGGAAGCATTGTGCCTCCACACCGCTCTAACAGAAGCATTGTGTGCTAGTTGTCATTGCATCATATAGGTTGTCCACATAGTTGTATATCTAGACAACCTATTTTGTCGCAAGGTTTAAATTGTTAAAGAAAAGCTTAAAAATTGTTAGTTGCCTATTCACCCCCCTCTAGTCAACCATATCAATCCTTTCACTATTTTTTTTGCCTATTTCAGTATTTCGAAGAAAAGGAATATCAAACGGAGTCCAAACAGAATGAAACCTTCGGGAGCATGATTTTTGGAACGAATGTGATCCAGAGGACTTGGAGTGCAAGTCAAGAAGAAATCGAGGCGGCCAAGAGATAGGAGGGCGCGCCCACCCCTCCTGGGCGCGCCCCTGTCTCCAGGGCCCCTCCAGCGGCCACCTACGTACTTCTTCCTCCTATATATACCTACGTACCCCGAAAACATCCAGGGAGCCAACGAAAAACAATTTCCACCGCCGTAACCTTCTGTATCCGCGAGATCCCATCTTGGAGCCTTCGCCGGCGCTCCGCCGGAGGGGGAATCGACCACGGAGAGCTTCTACATCAACACCATAGCCCATCCGATGAGTTGTGAGTAGTTTACCACAGGCCTTCGGGTCCATAATTATTAGCTAGATGGCTTCTTCTCTCTTTTTGGATCTCAATACAATGTTCTCCCCCTCTCTTGTGGAGACCTATTCGATGTAACTCTTTTTGTGGTGTGTTTGTCGAGATCTGGTGAATTGTGGGTTTATGATCAAGTTTATCTATGAGAAATATTTGAATCTTCTCTGAATTCTTTTATGTATGATTGAGTTATCTTTGCAAGTCTCTTCAAATTATCAATTTGGTTTGGCCTACTAGATTGATCTTTCTTGCCATGGGAGAAGTGCTTAGCTTTGGGTTCAATCATGCGGTGTCATTACCCAGTGACATAATGGGTTGCAAGGCACGTATTGTATTATTGCCATCGAGGATAAAAAATGGGGTTTATATCATATTGCTTGAGTTTATCCCTCTACATCATGTCATCTTTCTTAATGCGTTACTCTGTTCTTATGAACTTAATACTCTAGATGCATGCTGGATAGCGGTCGATGTGTGAGTAATAGTAGTAGATGCAGGCAGGAGTCGGTTTACTTGTCGCGGACGTGATGCCTATATACATGATCATGCCTAGATAATCTCATAATTATTCGCTTTTCTATCAATTGCTTGACAGTAATTTGTTCACCCACCATAATACTTATGCTATCTTGAAAGAAGCCACTATATTATAAAATACCAAAAATGTATTTATCTTATCATACTATCTCTATCAGATCTCACTTTCGCAAGTGACCGTGAAGGTATTGACAACCCCTTTATTGCGTTGGTTGCGAGTTCTTTGTTTGTCTGTGTAGGTGCGTGGGACTTTTGAGGAGCCTCCTACTAGATTGATACCTTGGTTCTCAAAAACTGAGGGAAATACTTACGCTACTTTGCTGCATCACCCTTTCCTCTTCAAGGAAAACCAACGCAAGCTCAAGACGTAGCAAGCTTCTTCTTCTCAAGCTCTTGCTTTAGGTCAGAAAGAGAAAGTGTTGCATTGCCCAATTCTGTAATTGCCTGCTCCTTTTCAGCCACCATCTTAGCAAAATCTACTTTAAAAAACCTCAAATCTTTTTCCATCTTTTCCTTCTCTTTCACAACCCTAAAATTTTCCGCAGCATTAACTACATTTTCCCTGAGCCTTAGCTTGTTCTCATCATCATACATGCCCCAAACCCTAGGTAAACCCATCTTCAGAGTGGCAGGCCATTCAGGGTTAATCCACTCCATAAAGTTGCATTTAAGTATTTCCTACCAAATAATAAAGAAAACAACTTTAGATAAATGAAAAAGCTTGGAGGAGTATTGATTCAGTTAAATTCATTTAAATCCAGTTAAGTTCACTTAACTGAATTTAAATCCAGTTAAGTTAAGTTAGTTCATTTGATTTCAGTTAAGTTCACTTAACTGAATTTAAATTTAGATAAGTTCAGTTATTTCATTTAAACTCAGTTAAGTTATGTTATTTCATTAAAATCCAGTTAAGTTCAGTTACTTCATTTAAATTCAGTTAAGTTCACAAACAAGATGGTGTTAACTCAAAGATTCAGTTAAGTTCACAAACTAGATGCTCTTAACTGAATATGCATTGCAAGTTGGATTTAACTGTAGATCTACTAACCTTTTGTGCACAAGCAAGATACCTCCTTCCACTATCAACTGATTCAAAGGACACAAAATTCTCACACACACAATGGTGTTCACATCTAGCTGCAAGATCTGGAGCAAGGCCTCTCCACTCAGAGCAGAAAATGGTGGCAGAAGTAGGAGCCTACAACATTGTGTACAACAAATTCTCGTCAGCAAAGAGGCAGACATCGAATACCTAACTACTGCATCATCTATGCTGAAATTTTGCTACTCAAGAACACCATTTTTGCTAAATCCCTAACTGCCATAGGCATAGTCAAGAACTAACCTCATTTGTCACAGAGTAGCCGTCGGACGACGAGCTGGATCCTTCACTCCAAGATACCATAGGGGACGAGCTGGACGGCGGCGGCGAGCTTGCTGGTGGCGTGGAGAAGCTGCTGCTGGAGCTGAGGGGGGCAGGGGGCAGATGGGGAACGAGTGGAGCTGGAGCTGGACCGGACGTGAACTCGATTCCGACATAGTTAATTCAGGTGTGCTATACTGCAGGTTGATAAAAGAAAATGGCAGTTTTTTTTTGCAAAAGTGCGTGCGCTGACCGGTCCAGTCTTCGGAGATGGTGTACACATGATTGACCGGTCCACCTGGCTGCCAATTGGCGAGCTGTGATTGGCCTGAGACTAAATCATCACATGAGGTGCAAGTTAAGGTATGGTCTGCAAGTTAGGGTACTATTACGTCCAGGAAAATCATGCGTCGCTACAACACCTGTCTAACGGCTGTGATCTAGTTCAACTATCTTCTGTTGCAACAACGGAATGAGCAACGTGACGGCCGCCATAGTGTTATTATTATATTACTACTAGTACATGTCCAAACATTTGTGTATGACAACATTCGTGACAGGACAAATGCCTCTCGCGCTTGTGATTTTGCTGGCATTTTCATGTCCTTTTGACCTTCACCATGCATGCACAAATGTTTAGAGTTGAGACATTCTAAATATAGGAAGGTGGCTTTGGTCAGGAAGAGATGCACCTCCGATGACGGCGAGCCGCATATGCATGCACGGACAAGCTCGCCACCGACATCGCCGGATCATCCTCCCCCCGTTTGCCCCCTCTTCTGGTCTGCCCTATAAAAGCAGGGCAGCAAGCAAGAAGAGGCACAGCGGCAACAAGGAACAGTTCAAGAGAAGAGAAGATGGCTTCTTCTTCCTCGTCGGTGCTGCTGGTTGCGGCGGTGTTGGCCGCGGTGGTGTGCGGCGCGCACGGCATCCCCAAGGTTCCCCCTGGCCCCAACATCACGGCGTCTCCTGCGAGCTACGGCAACAAGTGGCTGGACGCCAAGACCACGTGGTACGGCAAGCCGACGGGCGCCGGGCCCAAGGACAACGGCGGCGCCTGCGGGTACAAGGAGGTGGACAAGGCCCCCTTCCACGGCATGACCTCCTGCGGCAACATCCCCATCTTCAAGGACGGCCGCGGCTGCGGCTCCTGCTTCGAGCTCAAGTGCACCAAGCCCGAGGCCTGCTCCGGCGAGCCCACCATGGTCACCATCACCGACAAGAACGAGGAGCCCATCGCCCCCTACCACTTCGACCTCTCCGGCCACGCCTTCGGCTCCATGGCCAAGAAGGGCGAGGAGCAGAAGCTGCGCGACGCCGGCGAGGTGGAGATCAAGTTCCGGCGCGTCAAGTGCAAGTACCCGCCGGGCACCAAGGTCAACTTCCACGTGGAGAAGTCCTCCAACGAAAACTACCTGGCCCTGGTGATCAAGTTCCTCCAAGGCGACGGCGACGTGGTGGGCGTGGACATCAAGCAGAAGGGCGAGGACAAGTGGACCGAGCTCAACGAGTCGTGGGGAGCCGTGTGGAGGATCGACACCCCCCACAAGCTCATCGGCCCCTTCTCCGTCCGCTACACCACCGAGGGCGGCACCAAGACCGTCGTCGAGGACGTCATCCCCAAGGGCTGGAAGGCCGACACCTCCTACGAGGCCAAGGGCGGGTACTGAAGATGATGATGATGATGCGATCCACACCTTCCGGCAGCCAGCTTAATTAATTAACTAACTCCTTTTGGCTACATATGATGCGATGAGAGCATGAGTATATATACTTATTCATTCATTTACTATAGGGAAAGAGCGTGGACAACTAATAATTTTTTGTTTTGATGTATCTAAACTTGCTCATGATTGTAAACATGTCTTATTAATAGAAATTGGTACGCACGCATTAATTATCTTTTCTTTTCTTTCAAAAATCCCATAAAAGATTGCTCGAGCTAGCCCGTTATATTTCCTCTTCTCTTCTTCTCAAAAACTGAATTGCCACACCTAAACAACAGGGCAGCACTATAGCTCACTTGGAGACCACTTAGTTAGGTCGCTGGATGGTCTCCATTTTCGCCAAAGGAAATATATTAATATTTTAAAGATATCGATTACATCCAGACTCTGCAACAATGAAATGTTCTACAAACATTAAGGATGCACACAGCCCTACAACAAAGAAGAAGAAGAAGAAAACAAAAGATTCCGCTACGGTGATCAAAACCATGTAGCTGCAAAACAAACCATTGGGAAGGCAAAACTCGGAGTCCAAATTCTCTAAAAGTGACGCTTCCAAGAAGAAAACAGTGCAGAAATGCTCTCGCCGCCCGATCATAGATCTCAGGTTTTCACCCTGAACAAAGCCCGCGCTCTTAATACAATGCTTTCAACAAGGCCGTTGCCAGGCACAACCACTTAAGGTCATACCTTGGATTTTCACCTTGAAAGATAAGACTATGTACTCCTCCTGTGTTGCCGTGTCCGCTTGCCGATGCCGCTGCCAGGCACAACCACTCAAGGGCAAGGATAAGTGGATCGAGCTCAAGGAGTCGTGGGGAGCCGTGTGGAGGTTCGACACCCCTGACAAGCTCATCGGCCCCTTCACCGTCCGCTACACCACCGAGGGTGGCACCAAGACCGTCGCCGAGAACGTCATCCCCGAGGGCTGGAAGGCCAACACCTCCTACGAGACCAAGGGCGGGTACTGAAGATGATGATGATGATGATGCGACACCTTTCGGCCTTAATTAATTAACTTCTTTTGGCTCGAAAAGAAGAATAAGCTAGTCGCACATATCATATACTAGTACAGTAGTAGTATATGATGAATGCAAGCTCCTGCACGCATGAAATATACATACTCGTTCATTCATGGTGCGTATATATAGGGAGAGAGCTCCATGCATGGACAACTCATAATTTAAGGAGGCGAACTTGTGAGGTGCAATCAAGGAGGCATCCACCCAAGAATTGGTTTGCTCTCCCGCGCGCCCACTGAGGGAGTCTTGGATTAGGGGGTCCTCGGACAGCCGGACTGTTGGATTATGAAGATACAAGATTGAAGACTTCGCTCCGTATCCGGGTGGGACTCTCCTTTGCATGGAAGGCAAGCTTGGCAATTCGGATATTTAGATTCCTTTCTCTGTAACCGACTCTGTGTAACCCTAGCCCCCTCCGGTGTTTATATAAACCGGAGGGCTTAGTATGTAGGACAACAACAATCATAATCATAGGCTAGCTTCTAGTGTTTAGCCTCTATGATCTTGTGGTAGATCAACTCTTGTAATACTTATATCATCAAGATCAATCAAGAAGGAAGTACGGTATTAACTCCATAGAGAGGGCCCGAACCTGGGTAAACATTGTGTCCCCTGCCTCCTATTACCATTAGCCTTAGACGCATAGTTCGGGACCCCCTACCCGAGATCCGCCGGTTTTGACACCGACATTGGTGTTTTTATTGAGAGTTCCACTGTGTCACCAAAAGACTGGATGGCTCCTTCAAAAGGGTGAGGTTTCCCCCCCGACAGATTTTTGTATTCGGCGACTTCGCACTGCGGGCCAACTCGCTTGGCAATCTGGAGCAGATCGATAGCTACTCCCCTGGCCATCAGGTCAGGTTTGGAAGCCTGAACTACACTACCGACATCCGCGGAGACTTGATCTTTGACGGATTCGAGCCCATGACAGGTACACCCCACAACCACGATGAGCATGACCTAGATCTGCCATAGGACAATATTCAGGAGATCGCACCTGCAGCTGCGCTGGCTTTAGATCCAGTGCAGGTCGCGCCATCCGAGGACGGGAGGATGGACCCCGCCGCGGAAGCCGCACACTCAACGGTGATAGGGCCGAACACAGATTTCACCCCCAACGAGGTCTATGTCATCGGACCCTCAGACTTGTCTCCGGTCACAGAGTCCAAACCACGCGTATCCACGCCCATCGGATCTAACTGGGCACCGATCTTGGAGTTCAGCTCCGCAAACATCTTTCAGCACTCGCCCTTGGGCGACCAGCTAAACTCATTAAAATCTCTCTCCTTGTCAGGAGACTCTTGGCCGAACTATTGTCTAGCTTGAGTGGGAAGCGGACCACGAAGGAATTCGTTACCCATCCACCACCCACTTAATAGCCACTGTCGATGACTTAACCGACATGCTTGATTTCGACTCTGAAGACATCGATGGTATGGACGACGATGCCGGAGAAGAACAGGAACCACCGCCCACAAGGCGCTGGACAACCACATCATCATATGACATATATATGGTGGACACACCCAAAAAAACAATGGCGAGGATCAAAAAGATGCAACAGAGGATAATCCTCTCGAGAAGCAGCCGAAGGCCGACGTCAGTGGCGCCGTTCTAAACCACGCCAAGGTAGAAACAACGATACCGGCACAAGAGATAATAGCACTCCGAATGATGCCGAAGACGAAAACAATCCCGCCCAGCCAAGCTTCAAACAGGCTGGACGGGATGATGGGCAAGCTAGCCTCGACGAACAGGCCATGAATGAAGACTCGGAGGATGACAATTACATGCCCCTCTCCGAAGACGAGGTGAGCCTCGGCGATGAAGAATTGACCATGCCAGAGGATCCCGTCGAGCAGGAGTGCTTCAAGCGCAGGCTTATAGCCACTGCAAAGAGCCTGAAGAAAAAACAGCAGCAACTTCGAGCTGATCAAGATCTGCTCACTGATAGATGGAGTGAGGTCTTGGCGGCCGAGGAATACGGACTCGAGCGCCCAACCAAAAGTTACCCGAGGCGCAGGTTGTTACCTCAATTCGAGGACAAGGCACTAGAGCCCATACTACCAGCGCAGGATGCGGCTGACCGACCACCTCGTGGACGAGACAAAGCGGCGTATCAGTCCGAACACCAACCCGCACCCCGTCGCCAAACAAATAAAAACACGAAGGCCCGAGGCTACACGCATGACCTGCGAGACGAATTGGAAAACAAAGCAGGACAGTCAAGATCGATCCACGGATCACAGGGGTGTGCCCCAATGCGCGACGATGACCGCCATGTCGGATATACCAAATACAAATCCGCCCGGGCCAAACACAACATACCAGATTCATCCAAGCTGCGTCGCGATGTAGCCCGGCATAGAGGCGCTGCACACCCCCTATGCTTCACCGATGAAGTAATGGAGCATGAATTCCCAGAAGGGTTTAAACCCGTAAACATCGAACCATATGATGGGACAACAGACCCCGCGGTATGGATTGAAGATTTCCTTCTCCACATTCACATGGCCCGCGGCGATGATCTCCATGCCATCAAGTACCTCCCACTAAAACTCAAGGGACCAGCTCGGCACTGGCTGAATAGTCTGTCGGGGAACTCCATTGGCAGTTGGGAGAACCTGGAAGACGCATTCCTTGAGAACTTTCAGGGCACTTATGTGCGACCACCGGACGCTGATGACTTAAGTCACATAACCCAACAGCCCGGAGAGTCAGCCAGGAAATTCTGGACTCGGTTCTTAACTAAAAAGAACCAAATCATCGACTGTCTGGATGCCGAAGCCCTAGCGTCCTTTAAGCATAACATCCGTGACGAGTGGCTCGCCCAACACCTCGGCCAAGAGAAGTCGCAATCCATGGCAGCCCTCACGACACTCATGACCCGCTTCTGTGCAGGCGAGGATAGCTGGTTGGCTCGTAGCAACAGCACATCAAGAAATCCTGGCACTTCAGACGTCAGAGATAGCAACGGCAAGCCCCGTCGCAACAGACACAAGCATCACAACAATGGCGATAACGCCGAAGACACGGCCGTCAATGCAAGATTCAGTGGCTCCAAGTCCGGTCAACGGAAAAAGCCATTCAAAAGAAACAGTCCGGGCACGTCCAGTCTAGACCGTATACTTGACCGTCCATGTCAAATTCACAGCACCCCAAGAACACCAGCCAATCATACCAACAGAGAATGCTGGGTCTTCAAACAAGCCGGCAATTCAGGTGCTGAAAGCAAGGAGAAGGGGTTGCAAAGCAATGACGACGATGAGAAGCCCCGGCCACCGAACACAGGAGGGCAAAAGAAGTTTCCCTCACAAATCAACATGGTGAATATGATAAACGCCACCCATATTCCCAAATGGGAGCGGAGGCGCACACTTAGGGACGTCTACGCAACGAAGCTAGTCGCCCCAAAATATAATCCATGTTCGTCCGACCCGATCACCTTTGACCGCAAGGATCATCCGACCAATATCCGTCAGGGCGGCTCAGCTGCACTAGTTCTTGACCCAATAATTGACGGATTCCACCTGACATGAGTCCTTATGGACGGAGGCAGCAGTCTGAACCTGCTTTATCAGGATACAGTGCACAAGATGGGTATCGATCCTTCAAAGATCAAACCCACTAAGACCACCTTTAAAGGTGTTATACCAGGCATGGAGGCCCGCTGTACAGGCTCCATCACTCTAGAAGTAGTCTTCGGATCCCTGGATAATTACCGCAATGAAGAGTTAATCTTTGATATCGTCCCTTTTCGCAGCAGCTATCACACACTGCTCGGACGAACCACATTTTCTCGATTCAACGCGGTGCCACACTACGTTTATCTTAAGCTCAAGATGCCTGGTCCACTCGGCGTCATAACAGTTAATGGCAAAGCTGAACGCTCCCTCCGTACCGAAGAGCACACCGCGGCCTTAGCAGTAGAAGCGCAGAGTGGCATTTTTCAATTGAACCTTCATTCGACAGTCAGGCTCCCGAACACCGTCAAAAGAGTCAGAACTATTTCACGGAAGGATAGCCCAACTTGTCAAGAGCTCAATTAACCACTTCGGCGATAGGCGGAGGCAAAGCTAGATTAGGCCCCACAATGCGGCTTAACCGCTCTGTGGCACACAAACATTTTTTGCATTTTCTTTGTAGGTTCACTTTTGTCTAGGCCATCACTCGCAACATGGCGACCGAACCCATGAGGGGACGAACATACCAAGGAGGGAAACAGCTCGAACGCATAAGGGAATCCTTAGATATTCCCCTTGATGATCATCCGATTATTCAACGGATCCGCACACAGCCCCCCTGGTCTCAGCAGGTTCTGAAGTCATATTTCTTTTTATCGCACTACTTGTATTCGTACGCCTCGACGTATTATTCAATTACAACATGCGACTTTATATGACGCTTACTTGCTGCTCTTTCTTATTGATACTTTTTGTCAAGCAGCATCCGTACACTATGGTACACCTTAATATGCCAGGGGCCTCGTTGTACCCATAATACGACAACAAAGTACGAACACCCTCACGGTCGTTTGGCACCCCAAACTTATAGCATTATATGCATCGGCTCCAAATCATGTCTTGGGTCAATAGTTGGGTTGCCCGACTCCTGTGCTTGCTACCCTACGTTCCGCTATATCGGCTAGGGTAGTAAAGGGAGAACTACTGCGATTGTGTCCCGGTTCTTTCGGACGAGCACCTCAGTAGAGAAAGCCGAAAGCTGACTGTCATGATGCGGCGAGAGCTGGTCAGCTATTCCAGAGGTTACAAAATCTTTAAGGATTTCTTTCGCATTATGCGATAACTAATGCAGCGTGCGACGGATCGACTCTTTTCTTATGATCAGGTGCTTATAGAGCCCCTAGTGCGGTCTTCCGAACACCAGGGGCTGCGCCTACCTTTCTTTTGTCAAACTCCTATGGCTAAGTGAGGGTGATAAAGCCTTATAGTCTGATTGCCTGGTTCGTTGCACTGAACACCTCCTTCAAGGACCCAAAATTGGGGTAAAGAGTGTTCAGCTTCATCCCGAACACACCCGTAGTTCCTACGTGGGGGCAGAAGCCAACGACTGGCCAACTCTCAGGATTAATATATAAAACGGCCGCACAGGAGGTAAAATTTTCCAAATAATAGGCGTTATATTACATAAACAACCTTGTTCAACATTACAAAGGATAACATGAATGTATTCATGGGAATATAATATCCTTGGCACATTGCTCCGCTACAAGGCGGGATCCCTTTAGGGACTGTCATAATATAACTCGGGCTTGTGGTGCTCCTTCCCCGTAGGCGGTCCTTTGGTCATCAGCTTTTCAGCATCCATCTTCACCCAGTGCACCTTGGCGCGGGCGAAGGCCATTCGCACACCTTCCATACAGACCGACCGCTTGATGACTTCAAGTCGAGGGCAGGCACGTACAAGCCGCTTCACGAGCCCGAAGTAGCTGTTGGGAATCGCCTGGCGGGCCATAGCCGGATAATTAAATCCTTCATGGCTAGTTCGGCCGCCCTATGCAGCTCGATCAGCTGTTTCAGTTGATCGGCAAAGGGCATTGGATGCTCTGGTGCCAGATATTGCGAACAGAACAGCTTCTCCGTAGAGCTCCTTTCTTCGGCTCGGTAGAATTGTGCGGCATCAGATACGCTGTGCAGCAGTTCCACAAACACCCCTGGAGAAATCTGAATTCAGATTAGTAACATAACTTTCTTCCTTCAAATATTTGCTTTGCATAGAAAAAGCCTTACCCGCCGCGATCTTTATGGCCTCCTGGATTTCCTGAAGGGCGCCTTGGGCTTCGCCCCGGGCATCGTGTGCGGCTTGACGAGCCTTGGTGAGTTTGGATTCTTTCTCCGTTAAACTCCGCTCCAAGGTCTCACACTTCTTCACGGCCTCTTGGAGCTCTTGCTGAACTTCAATAACCCTGGCCTCATGCTTTTCACGAAGGGCCTGCTCTTTGTCCGCCTTCTTCTCGGCCTCGGCCACTGCCTTCCTAAGAGCCTCGACTTCGGCCGTCGCTCCTAGAGCACATCATGATTTTTTTGTCATACTCAATTATTCATTCGTACTGAATGCAAACAAGGTTTTTTTGCATACCTTGGTTATCCTTCAACTGCTTCTTCACTTGGCCAAGTTCTTCTTCGGCCTGCTCCAGACTCTGCTTCAGTCCAGAGACTTCCGCAGTATGAGAGGTGGCAGTCACTACAGACGCCTGCTTAGAAAAACAAAAGAGGGAGAGGTACTACAAGGTAAGTCTCCTGCGAACATATATTTGATCCCCTGTCCGACTTTTTCTTCCGAACACCGAACAGTGTATCAGGGGCTACTATCTATACTATGACACTCTTTGAAACCTCACAACATACCTCAAAGCCCGTTATAAGGCTGATGTAGGCTTCAGTCGGCCCGCTTTCGGCAGACTGAATCTTCTCAATCACCGCACCCATAAGGGCACGATGTTCTTCAATGATGGAAGCGTTCTTCAGCGCTGCTGATAAGGTATCCGGCACCTATGGTTGGGCAGAGGTTGCCGGTGGAACAGGCACACCCCCTTCTGTTGAGGGAGGTGGCCCGCCTGATTCCAGAGCCGTGTTGGTCTCTGGAACTATGTCCGGCTGGGGACCGAATTCAAGATAGCCCCCGCCGTCGGTGTCCATGGGGGCCTTTTCCCCCATGTGTCCGGCCACCGAGGTTTGACCCTTTGGCGCCGCCTTGACAGTCTTCCCAGCCCCTCCTCGGCCTGGGTCCCTTTGGGACGATACCTCGGTGTCGTCCACGTGTTTTGGGGAGGGGGCCATCGGGGGAGTCCCGCTGTCCATAGCGTCCGAACCCAGTGAATCCTCCGATGAGGATTGCTCAGCGCGGGACCTGACCGGACTGCAAAAAATGCGTGACTCAATGCGTTAAACGCTATACGATAGTGAGTCTGGATATACAAACGTGTCCAGGTTTTATATACTCACGATTTAACCAGGGGCTGGACCCTGGGATCCCACTCTGGGCTGTTGTCGGTGGCGGTGGCAGATTCATCCGGAAAGGGGGGTTTTTCCCTTCTTAGGCGACTCAGCCTCCAAGTGTATGGATGCCGTCCTTTTCTTTCTCCCCCTCGCTGGGGGGGGGGATCGTCTTTCCTCCTCTTCGTCATCCTCTTTGGAGGAAGAGCGGGCCTCAAAGTCTTTGGATACTATGTTCGCAGTACCCTGGTGATGAAGGCCGCCCATGGTCTCTTTGGCCTCTTTCTCGGCTTTCTTCTTCGGCGCCTTGTAAGGCGCCGGGACCAGCATCTTTGTCAGAAGTGGGCCGGCTTGTTCTTCTGGTAGCGGGACCGGGCAGTAGATCCGCCCTGGCTTCTTCGTCCAACCCTAGGAGAGTTGTTGGAAAATGCATTAAGTGTTTCCCTTGGATAATGCAGATAAAGCATATGACTTGCCAACATACGAAGACTTACCGAACTCGCGGGTCGGGACAGTTGGTACCCGCGGTCCTCGGCTGAATCCGGCCATGATTTGCTGGACTTAAAGAGCACCTTCCAGATGTGTTTGTGCGATGAGTCGAAGAACCCTATGATACGCCCATTTTGCATCATGCTTTTATATCGATATTTATTGCATTATGGGCTGTTATTACACATCATGTCACAATACTTATGGCTATTCTCTCTTATTTTACAAGGTTTATCATGAAGAGGGAGAATGCCGGTAGCTGGGATTCTGGCTGGAAAAGGAGCAAATATTGGAAACCTATTCTGCACAGCTCCAAAAATCCTGAAACTCCATGGAAGTCATTTTTGAAATTAATAAGAATTACTGAGCGAAGAAAATACCAGAGGGGGCCCACACCCTGGCCAGGAGGGTGGGGGGCGCGCCTCCTATCTTCCGGGCCCCCTGTTGGCCCTCCGGTGCCCATCTTCTGCTATATGAAGGCTTTTACCCTGAAAAAAATCATAAGCAAGCTCACGGGACGAAACTCCGCCGCCATGAGGCGAAACCTTGGCGGAACCAATCTAGGGCTCCGGCGGAGCTGTTCTGCCGGGCAAACCTCCCTCCGGGAGGGGGAAATCATCACCATCATCATCACCAATGATCCTCTCATCGGGAGGGGGTCAATCTCCATCAACATCTTCACCAGCACCATCTCCTCTCAAAACCCTAGTTCATATCTTGTATCCAATCTTGTATCAAAACCACAAATTGGTACCTGTGGGTTGCTAGTAGTGTTGATTACTCCTTGTAGTTGATGCTAATTGGTTTGCTTGGTGGAAGATCATATGTTCAGATCCTTACACTACTAGGGAAAAGCCTATACACAGAATCTTAGCAGCAGCGCGGCTAAAAAAGGAGCGCTGCTGCTAATTAGGAGTAGCGCGGGTGTGTAAAACCCACTACTGACAAGCGTTTAGCAGTAGCGCGCTTGGTGTTACCTGCGCTGCTACAAATATCGACCGACAGTGCCCCCCAAACTCCATTTAGTAGCAGCGCGGTTTCGCGAGCCGCGCTACTGCTATGGATGTAGTAGTAGCGCACTTTTTCTGAGGTCGCTGCTGCTAATTTTCAAATGGGACACACTTTTTGTCCCGGTTAGCAGTAGCGCTTCTGCCGAAAGCGCGCTGCTGCTACTTTCTTATCAGCAGCGTGTTTTACGTCCCGCGCTACTGCTAATCCGCACCAACCCACCACCTTTTCCCCACCCGTCCCCTCCCCTCCCCCTCCTCTCTTCCCTTTCCCCTACCTCCCACATCCTACCACTCTCACTCTCATTCTTCCTCAACACTTCTCCCCCATTACTCTCCCTCTTCTACCTACCTTTCTCTCTCTTCATTACTCCTACCTAACTACACCATCTCCATTAATGCATCTCCTTTCTCTTTTTCCTTCCCCCTCCACTAGTTGAAGTTGTCTCCTCCCAAATTAGGTAGCTAGGTTGATATAGCATTTAGTTAAGTGACCTATTTGCCCCCTAACTAGATCTATCTTTGTCAAGAAGAGCTTTGGGCACTTTTGATCTCCCTACATCATCATCTCATCACCGTGTGCTCGATCTCGAGATAGAGGTGATGAAAATTTCATGCTTTTGCAAAATGGAAATATGTTTATGTGTGTGTGATATGTTTGTGGAAATTGTGTGTGTGGCATGAGTTGATGCCAAATTGTGCTTTTGAGTTGCCTATGTTTTGCCGAAATGTCGATTTATTTCCATTTCGGCAAATTCCGGGCAAAATCTAGATCCATATATGTCCTATTTTTAGGGAAGGTCATGCCGAATTTTTGTATGACTTTGATGCATGCACGCATTTTTATAATCAATTTGTTTTATTATTACCGTGCAGGCGTTCATGATGGTCAGTGGAACGATGGTGGACATGTGGTTGCGGTCGGCGGTGCAGGACATGAAAGAAAATAACCTGACAGAGGTTTTATGTCCGTGTCGAAAATGCAAAGGAATAGTTTGGCTCGACCCCTATGACGATGGTCATGTCGAAGCGCACCTGCTCATGACTGGTTTTATGGATGGCTATACTCAGTGGATAACTGAAGACGAGGATGACGATGTTGAGGATGCCGACGGGGTAGGCAATGATGACACGGGGCAAGACGAAGAGATGATCGATAATGGCGGTGGGGAAGAGGCCGGACATGGCGGCGGAGAAGGGGCCGGACATGGTGGAGGAGAAGGGGCCGGACATGGCGGCGGAGAGAACGACATGGACTCCACGCAACAGAGTTTGTCGGTACTAAGTTCAATCATGCGGGACCCTCATGTTCAAGCATTGCTTCGCAAGGAGACGAGTACTGAGAGAGCTGCTTCTAGAGAGGAGGCTAAGGTGGAGCAACTGGTGGTAGACTCGAACACTCCATTGTATGATGGTTGCAATCCTGAGGTGACCCGCTTGAGTTTCACGCTCCAACTCCTGAAGACGAAGGCTAAAAACAAATGGACCGACACTAGCCTCGATGAGCATCTCAAGTACCTAAAGGATGTTCTTCCCGTGGGTAATCTATGTCCTACTAGTGTTGATGAGGCCAAGAAGATCGTGTGCCCTCTTGATTTGCCACACGTTAGATACCATGCATGCATCAACGATTGCATAATTTATCGGAAGGAGGACGCGGAAAAAACAAGTTGTCCGGTGTGCAATGCTTCTCGATACAAGAAGGCCGGGAAGAAATGTCCCCAGAAAGTTGTATGGTACTTACCGATCACTCCCCGTCTCTAGAGGTATTTTGTAGATCCCAAGGAAGCAAAGCTAATGCGCTGGCACGCGGAGAGGAAGAAGCCCGACGATGGAGATGATCCGAAGCTGAGACACGTGAAGGATGGAAGCCAGTGGAGAGCGTTGAACAACTTCTATCAGTATTTTGAATGTGATGCAAGAAACATCGTGCTCGGCGTGTGTACCGATGGCATGAATCCGTTTGGCAACCAGAACACCAACCATAGCACATGGCCCATGTTTGTATGGATGTACAACCTCCCCCCTGGTTGTGCATGAAATCGAAGTACATTCACATGAGCATGCGTATTCAAGGGCCGAAACAACCAGGAAATAATATTAATTTGTATTTGGGGCTACTTCAAGAGGAGTTAGACACGTTATGGAAAACACCGGCCAAGACATGGGACGCCAGCAAAGGCGAGTATTTCAACATGAGAGCCGCGCTGATCACGACAGTGCAGGACTATCTCGGTTACGGATATGTGGCAGGCCAGGTGTGCCATGGATATTGCGGATGCACGCGGTGCATGGATGATACAACGTCTCAGCAGCTAACGTCAAGGAAAGATGGCGGGTCTGAGAAAATCGTGTACATGGGGCATCGAAGATGGCTTGAACAGGACGACCCGTGGAGAAACCATGGAGATCTATTCAATGGTCACACTGAGCATCGAGGACCTCCACGTAAGCAGAGCGGTGCCGAAATCGATGAGCTGTTGAAAAACTGGAAGGAGTGCCCCGCGCCGGGAAAGACGATGAGAAAGGCGCCGGAGCTGCTGCTGAAGGTATGGAAGACGAGGTCTGTGTTCTGGGACTTGGAGTACTGGCACAAACTCGATACACCTCATTGCCTTAATCAAATGCATATCTGTATGAATGTCCTTGAGAGCTTGCTCGCAACACTGATGAACATGCCGAATAAGACCAAGGATGGGCCAAAGGCAAGAAAAGACTTGCAAGATTTGAAAATCAGGGAAGATCTGCACATGCCGCCCCGTAAAATGTCAGACGAGACAGAGACGGAGATAGAGGCACGGGAGAAGAAGGGCAAGAAAATAAAGAAAGAGGATTATTGCCCCCTTCTTGCTTCACCTTAAGTCAGGCTGAGATCAATGCCTTCTTTAAGTGCCTTACCGGAGTCAAAGTTAATTTCGGTTACTGTGGCAAGATAAGCAGATATCTAGACACGGACAAGAAAAGGTTCAGTGGGATGAAGTCTCATGACTGTCATGTGATGATGACGCAGATACTACCTATTGCCCTTAGAGGGATAATGGACAAGCACGTCCATGACACGCTTATTGGTCTCTGCAACTTTTTCGACGTCATCTCTCGAAAGTCGATCAGTGTGAAGCAGCTCCGAAGGCTACAGGAAGAGATGGTTGTGATACTGAATGAGCTTGAGATGTACTTCCCGCCTGCGTTCTTTGACGTGATGATGCATCTATGTGTCCACATTGTGGATGACATAATAGACCTGGGGCCGTCATTCCTGCACAACATGATGCCGTTTGAGAGGATGAATGGGATCATCAAAGGATTCATTCGTAACATGTCCCGTCTGGATGGAAGCATCGTCCAGGGCTATTTGACACAAGAGTGCATCTCTTTCTGTGAGAATTTTCTATATGGCGTAGACCAGCAGCCTGGTGTTAGTGTTGGTTTGCCCGTTAACAAGCACGATGGGAGGCTCGAAGGAGATGGTCACTGCAACAGTCGTAGGGAACTGCACGTGGCATACTCAGATCAACGCAGCGACTTTGACAGAGCAAACTTGGTAGTGCTACAATGCCTAGACGAGGTAGATCCTTTCGTGGCACTGCACAAAGAAATTATCGCAAAGAAGTATCGTGACCGGGGGGTATGCAGGACGGACGCCGAAGTTACTAGAGAGCACAACTCCACTTTCCTGCATTGGTTCAAAGAGCATATTATTGCTAATCCCCCGAAGGAGGGCTCTAAGGACGAATTGCTCATATACGCATTAGCACATGGCCCCTCACCCAACCTCGTAACCTATCAGGCATATGATATCAACGGATACACGTTCTACACGAAGGCCAAAGATATGGACAATGATGATCAGAACTCAGGGGTGATGATGGAATGCATGACCGGCAGCGACAACGGTGCAACTGAATGATTTTATGGAAGGGTCGAGGAGATCTGGGAGCTTGACTACTCTGGACTGCACAACACGATGATGTTCCATATTAGATGGGCTAAGAATGTTGAAAGAGAAAGCCGGATTTTCACTACCATGACTATACCCGACGCCAAGAGCGCTACCGTGAACGCTATCGCAAAAAACGAGCCACGGGTACACGCTAAACACGTGACACAATGCTTCTTCATAACCGACCCACGCAATCCCAGCCGTGTTGTCGTGAGGAGAGGCAAAAGGAACATCATTGGAATGGATGGAGTCGCCAACGAGGAAGACTATGATCAGTATGGAAACCCAATGAGGGAAGATGACGATGATGATGAAGTATATGTCAAAAGAAGAATCAATACTACATTACCTAAGAAAAATCGCACTCCATGGGAAAGGCAAAGTCACAATGAGGGGCTCAATTATTCTTCGACGAACAAGAAGGGAAAGAAGCTGACTCAAAAACGAAAACGTCAGCGCTGAGGAACCGTATGTTATCGGTCAAATGATGTAATATATATATATATATATATATATATATATATATATATATATATATATATATATGTTCCTATTTGTATACACACTTAGCCATTATTATGTGTGGGTCCAATGATGTAATATATATGTTCCTATTTTGCATATATATTTAACCGTCAAATGATGCTCTAGGGAAATAAAAGTGGGAGAAAATAAAGGAAAAGAAAAAGGAAAACTGGCAGTAGTAGTAGCGCATTTCGTATAAACCGCTATAGCTACTGAAGGTAGTAGTAGCGCATTTCGTATAAACCGCTACAACTACTGAAGGTAGTAGCAGCGCCTTTTGTCCAAACGGCTGGTGCTACGTCCACTTAACCCAAAATTCTCACCATCCCTGCTTCATCCCGCCTTTTCCCCCCAAATCCCCACTCTCTCTTCCCCCGACGCTCGCCCCCGACCCGACCCTCGCCCCCGACCCCGACCCCGCGCTCGCCCCCGACCCGGCCCTCGCCCCGACCCCGACCCTAGCGCTCTCCCCGATCCGGCCCTCGCCCCCGACCCCGGCGTCGGCGCTCGCCCCCGACCCAGGCGCTCGCCCCCGACCCGTCAGCCCTTGCCTCCCTCCTCTGCTTCCTCCCCTGCCAACCTCGGCCGTCGTCGGGCCTGCCTCCTCGCCCCTGCACCCTCTGTAAACCCCCCTCTCTCTTTGCTAGGGTTCCTCGGTTAATTTACTTAGGTTTTAGTTAGGGCAGTATGTTAATTAGGTTATCTATTTAGTTATGAATTTAGCTAGGTTTCAAAATTAGCTGAATTTATATGCAAATTTGAACTGGACATGTGATATGTGGATATGTCATGTTTTGGACATGTCATGTTTGGAAAATGATCCGAGTGGCCTATGTTACACTGGAATGTTGATTCATTTCCGTTCTGGTGAATTTCAGGCGCTCGTAATGTCCATTTTTGAGCAAAGGTCATGCCAAAATTTCCCGTGAATAAAGGCATGATTTGTGCTACATAGTTGGCATATCGAGTGCTGGCACATATATATTTCTTTTTATGTCATTTCTCATTTATTCATACTTTTAGAAATAAATGAGGACACTTAATCATAGGAAACATGTTGAACAACGAAGAAACTGGGCCTTCTGACCAAGATGCAGACGAGATGGATTATGAGGGTGAACAAGAGTACCTCGACTATTTGACTGCTAAGCAAGGTTTGCAGGTCGGCCTCGATGATGGTACTGACGCTGACATCAACACCGACGGCGCTGGCACCGATGGCGGCACCGAGACCGATGGGGAAAGTACCAGCCCCGATGCCACTACCAAAAAGAGGAAGCATAAGAAGCAGAGGATACGAAAACCTAACAAACTAGGGATTGGACGACTTGTGATCACAAAGATGGCACCTAGCAAGTTTGAGCCATTAGAGCCGGAAGAACCTCGCAAGTGCTATGGGAACCAAGTAGGATGCATCCTACGAGAATGCGCGAGCATCAACGACGATGACTTAAGGAGTAAAGAACATTTGACGCAGTTGCTCCTAACGAAGTTGCACAAGAGATTCAAGTTCCCCGACCGGGATGATAACATAGTACAACCGTGGGATGATCCGAAGATGAAAAAGATTAACAATCACGCCATGAGCATGTCCAGCAATGATTTGGCCTCCTGGAAAGGGAGGGTGAAACGAGCTATTGAGGCTGATGAACCCTTGTCCAAGATTCTGGAGGAAAATCCGACACTTACGGAAGAGGAGTTCGAAAAGTTCAAGGACACTTGCGCTACCGAGGCAGCCAAGGCTAAGGCTGCGAAATTGAAGAGCCTTCAGCAAAGGAACACGGGGAAGCATCACCTTGGAAGCCGTGGCTACCTCGGTAAAAGGCCCATATGGGATAAGGAGGATGCAGAACATGAAGCTGCGGGTCTCCCAGACCCCTTCGCGAAGTTCACCAACCCCTTGGAGCGTGACTTCATCAGGGCCCGCTACAAGTGGGACAAGGAGAAAAAGGTTTTTTACACGGACAAGATCACGAGGAAATTGATTAGACTACAGGAGAAGCAACACCAGCTTGCAGCCGAAAGCCCAATGAAATCCGGCATGTTTATATGAAATTCAACCGTGTATGAATGAATTTATTTCGATTAGTTCGAACTCCTATATCACTGGCATTGGATGAACATGCAAAACAACACGTACTAGCATTATTCCCAGGGTGATCACCTCGTTTGCAGCAGTTTCACATGTATATCTACTTTGACCAATCTTATACAAAAAAGTATGCACTCTCACAATGTGCGCAGTAAAAAGGAACAGAAGGAGTACAAAGAGTTTGAGAAGCTTTTTAGCGTTTCTGTACATTGCAATCAAACACACAGGCCTAGCAATTCATAGAGAACAATCAAAACAATCGATGATTATGCATCTCAGCGACTCACATGTCAGAGGCAATATTTACTTCATAACTAAAGAATAAAGAAAAAGTTGATTGACGCTGTTGACAGTAAAAGGCGTCCCATTCGAAAATATCAAACACATGTCTTGCTAAAATCAATGAGCAAAATTTGACATGGTTTTCCCATTCCAAAATATCAAATGCCTACGATTGTGGAATGGGCAAGGTTTGCCATCAGTTCGGACATTGACATGGCACCTCGTGCTAAATAAACTAGCTGTTCTTTTTGTGCAGTTCCACCAAAATCAACCAAATTCGCGCGTAGCTTGTATGATTTCGCCCTTATATGTTGCAATGCCTTGAACTTATTGGCACCTCCTTTCTTGTGGTGGAAATGAATGATTCGATATATTCATGAACATTTTGTGCAGTTCCCATTGAAATCAAGCTGAGCACCCTTGTTTGCACAAATACAAAAAAGTGATTAGTATAAAGCAAACTGTACTACGAATTGACAGTTTCAACAGGCACATACATGGTCCATGTAGAGCACACTTTTAGAAAAATGGAACTCACCAGAAAGAATCCTAGAACATTGTACTCGCGCATCACAACAAAAAAATGGAGATTTGTTAGTCCTTCTGAGCTGAAGTTAGTTTGGTCTTGTGGGGAGTAATGTAACCATCCTTCAACTGCTCCTTCTGATGAGAAGATAGACAGGGCTTCTTCATCCTAGCATAATCGCAACTAGTCACTTCACGTACTCCATATTCTTCTTCAGAGGAAGATGATCCTGTTGTGCAAAGACAAGAGGACTACTAAATGCTAGCATCCCTGTTTGCTCGAAAAAAAGGAAAGGAAATATTTAAAACAACACAGATGAAGCATTTCTCAAGGACAATACCACTTTTTCATGACAGTATCTAAATAGTAGCACAACACCAATAGAGATGACAAAGCTCAATCATATGGATGAAAACAGTGGGCGAGTACCAACCTTTGTCAGGAGGCTTATTGTGTAGAGCATACAGATGAAGCACTTCTCTGGAACCATCTGTTGCTATCTACGGTGGTGGCCATGCTTACTATATACTCCTCGATTAGTTTAATGTTTCCAACATCTTCTTGTGCAGTTCCACTAAAATCTATGGTATCTTCAAAGAAGATCCCTGTTTGCACAAGTAGAGATAATTACGTATTACATTAAGAGTGGCATCAAATCAGTGGCAAAACAATTGCTCGTTCCAGCCATAGCAATAAATTAAGATGCAAAACTATATCATTACTTGTGTCATCACAGTTCTAGTTCTTCATTACAGCACCGGGAGTTGATTTTTGTTTTTATTCCGCTTGTTCTTCCCCTTCATCACTTGGTTCAATAACAGACAAGCTTCGCCTTCAATGTAAGATTTGGCATGTCAATTAGGGAGCACAAGTATAGTACTAAACTTAATTTTCTGATGGAAGTGGCAAAATACAGACCAACAGTTGTGAAATATCCTTATCTTACCTCAATGGGATATTACGGTGCACATACAGATTGGAAGTCTTGTCTCCATTTGTGCAGTTCACTAAAATCAAGCAACATTATCGTACAAGTAGCACAATATATGAAAGCACGCTGCAGAATCATGTGAAAGAAGGCTAGTACTGACCTCTCATGATGCGGAATTCAAACAACTCACAAGAAGAAGATCTGAACCAAATTCGCCTTAACGGATAGGAAGTAAGATCTCCTCTTGTGTAGTTCCACTAAGATCAAGCAATCAAGCAACATTGTCGGTGTGACATTTTGGTTGAACTGCACAAAACACTCTTAAAACAAAAGTGTTTTGTGCAGTGCAACAAAAGGTCACAATGGCAACGAGGTGAAGTAGATAACCCTGTTTACACAGAGGTGCAAAGGAAACAATTAGTGGTCAATAACGGTGGATGACACAGAAGCCAACAAAAAGAAGCATCTACCTTATCTAAATGGGAAAGAAAGCAAGACAGTAGCATTTCTCAAACAGTGGCATTGATTAATATTAACATAGAGATTATATTAACAATAAAATTTGTTAAACATGTAATTTGCTTTTAACTATGGCATTGCATCAATTTTCCAGCGGCATTATTAGAGGGTGTTTGTTTACAGGGACATTTTGGTGTAGGGACTAAAAAAACCCGTGTCAGTCCAATCTAAACCAAACAGGAGGGACTTTTAGGGACTAAAAGTGGGCATTTGGGACTAAAGAAAGAAGACCCCGAGGGAGTCCTTTTGGGACTTTTTCCAATAGTTGACCCTGCCACGCATCGCACCTTGTCTCTATTAGTTCATTACTAGGGGCAACATGGTCTTTTAGCATGTCATTTAATAACCTCTAGTCCATGTTTAGTCCCTAGAACCAAGCAGGTAGGGACTAGGGTTTTTTAACCAAACAGGGCCTTGGATTAACAACAGCTAATGAGTTGCACGGGACAGTGGACGCACCAGCACCATGTGCATCTACCGATGTACTGTGGTCATGCATAGTCTGTTGCAACAAAGAACAAACAACCAAGGAGCATATTTATGTTGGTTCCAGTTTTGTTATCTTTAGACACCTTTTCCTATGTGAGCGCAACAAATCTAGTCCTGCTCAAACTCTACAACCTTGTCCCTTCCTTTCCTTTTTGAACTAGTACTTTTGCCCCTTCCTTTCCTCTTTGAACCATGTCCTAGATTTATGCGATACAATTTTCCCCACTACTTTCCCCCATTCCTTTCCTCTTTGAACCACGTCCTAGATTCATGCTATACAACTTTCCCCCTTCATTTCCTCTTTGAACCACATCCTTGATTCATGCTATATACTACTTTTCCCACACGTCCTAGATTCATGGCATACATGTAGCTAGAGCAATGCATGTGGAGTAAGTAAATTATACCTTAAGGTTCTTGGGGCGTGGTTCGGTGGGCGACGGGACAGCGGCGAAGAAGAAGGGGTCGGAGGCCCTCCCGCGCCGCCGATGGGTGGAAAGTGAACAGCAGCGTTAAGCCTCCTTCCCTTCCCGGCGGACGGATCCTGCCGGCTCTTTGAGTAGCAGTGAGGGAAGAGAGAGGCCAACGAAGTCTTGTTTAGATCTAGAGAGGGCGAGAGAGTGTGAAGAGAGCAACTACAAGCGCTGAGGCTCCAGCAGGAGAGGGCGAGAGAGTGTGAAGAGAGCAACTACAAGCGCTGAGGCTCCAGCGTGTATATATATACTGGAGAGAGAGTGTGAAGCGTGCAAACCCTAGAAAACATTTTGACCAGTCAAAGAATCCTCCTGGCACAAATTATGCTCAAGTGTAGTTATCGAACCCGAGACCTCAAGTTTGATGAGCGAACAGGCTAACCAGCTACACAACCCTCCCGTTATGTTCAACAAGATGAAAATAACCTTTTATACATTCCTGCATTCGTGTGACAAGCATGCCGTGTTTTTTTTGTGTGTGGGAGTCATTGGGATTTAAATCATAATCGTGTCATGTGGCTTTGGTGGTAAGACTATCCACAGTGGTGCAGAAATAATGCAACCTTAGTCACCTTACCTCTCTCCACGTACTACGTTGGGTCCCACCAGTCAGAGGGTGAAACAAACAAATTAATAAGAAAAACTAAAGCGCCAGCGGTGTATCTTACCTCACACATCTCGCTACTGCTCGGGAACATTGTCCAATTGATCCCTCTGTTCGCTCACGTACTATTTTAAGTGAATCCTTATTATAACATGCACACAAATTTTGGGCACTTGTATTCGACTTAAGTCAGTGTGCCACCGTATCTAGTATACTTACTACTCCCTCCGTCTAGGTGTAATAAGTCACGTTAGAAGGTGCAACGGGACCAAGGTGCGTGTGTGTGTGTGCGTGCGTGAGTGTGTGTGTGTGTGTGTGTGTGTGTGTGTGTGTGTGTTTAATAACATGTGTGCGTTAGAGAGAGTGACAGATCGACCTACTCCTACAGAGAGATGGTGTGTATTATACGATTTTAGCCGCGAGAGTCGGTGCATCCTCTCATTTCTGGGCGTGTCCGGTAGGGACATGCGGACATCTGCCACGCCCGCTCCTGACCAGCCTGGCCCACCCAAAGCCCCTCCATCGCCTGCGCGCGCTTCCTGCCTGAAACGGTCAGCGCCGCTCCAAAGAATCGGTGCCGCATTCATGCCCAGGAAGAGCAGACGCGACCTCTCACTGGCGCAAGAGTGATGGTTGCTTCATCCGTCCAACTTACTGCTGGGTCTATGTGATTTGACGACTCATTAGTCTTTATTACTGAGGTGGTAGGACTGCTGGATGTCCCACGCTTTCGGCGAAAGGAGGTACTACCAATACTAGATTACAATTTTCTCCATTCTTACAGCGGAGGCGTGCAAGAGCAGTGAAAACACGCAGGCTCAGTGATTACATGGCCCACCTCACACTATCACCGTGCGACACTTAACTCTTTACATAGTACTCCCTCTGTTCCTAAATATTACTAGATGAGTCCCCGCGCGTTGCCGCGGAACAGTGGTATATCTCTCTGTGCAAAATTATCGATTTTTAGAACTAAAAAAAACTCTATAACCGCATGACAAATGTGGTAGCCAAACTAAATAAACTCCCATCATTTAGATCATCCCACGTAAGGAAAAAAGATCAGCCAACTCCTACTGCATAATGGGATTATATTTTTCTTTTTGACATATTAATGGGACTTAAAAGCTCACTTACATGCATGCTACCGGTGCATGCTTGCATGCAGACATGTTGATGTGATTTAAAACCCACTCACATGCATGTGCCACGGTATTTCTACATGCTTGCATGTGCCTTAGTGTGGAGCCTCTCAACGTCTAGATCAGACGGCTATTATGGACTGATTTACTTCATCTAACGGCTACATCAATTTTGATGATGTGGCTCAAGGAGAGTATAGAGAATTCCTAGTAGTGGGGGCTAGCTATTACTAGTAGATAAGTCTTTATAGAGATTCCACTAGGTGAACTACATACGGAACAAAATGAATGAATCTACACTTAAAATGCATCTATATACATCCGCATGTGGTTCATGGTAAAATCTCTACAAAGACTTATATTTAGGAACGGAGGAAGTACTAGTATAGTACGTACTGTAATTTATCAGCGAGATAAATTTGTACAATGCTATGAAGCTTCCAGCTTCTGTTACATGTATCTTGCGTCCAAGGTTGCCCGTTGAAACATTTCATCAAATACAAAGGAGACTAACATGCATGCTATTGCATCTCAATGATTGATAGATCATAGCAAATATGTACTCCCTCCATTCCAAAATAAGTGTCTCAACTTTGTGCAAACTTTAGTACAAAGTTGTACTACTACTAAAGTTGACACTTATTTTGGAACAGAGGAAGCTAAAGAAAAAAACGATCCATGGAGTCCCTAGCCCTTGAACCGTGAACCCTGACCAGGCTTCAATTTGCTGGCAACATTCGAGATTCCTAATAAATGAAGTTTGCAACCTTTTGACCATTGGATCATTTTGTGCAGTTTCACCAAAGTCGAGATGAGCATCCCTGTGGCAAAGAAATTGAAGAAGCGTGATTAGAATAAGATTACTGGGACTAGTTGATGAGACATAAACTCATCACAAATACAGTATGTAGAAGCCAGTAGAGGTATGTGCGGGGCAAAGAAGTAGAGAAATATCCACATGGAGTGATGTGGGCAGCTGGAGCAGTGGTGCAAGCCGACTGTAAAGGGAGTTGTACCTGAGGGACGTAGCTCAACCTTGAGGAGGGCGGCGGGAGGCGGCAACTGCGCACATCGCGGCAGTGAGCAAGGGACGGAGGCAACCTCACCGGCTTTGTGAGAGAGAACGGCGGGGACACCTGATCGGGACGTGCCAACAGTGGGTTTTCGCCGTCGGTGACGGCCACTAGATCTACACTAAGCATCCACCCCTTCCCCAAGCGGACGTGATCCGCCGGGATGTTAGAGATGTGGCCACAGTCGTTTTGTGCGAGAGAGTGTGAAGAGAGCAACCCCAACAAGCAACCGTGTAGGCTGGCCCGTCCTGACTATGTATATAGTGGAGCGATTTCCTTTACTCTCGATATAAACCTATCATATTGCGTACGTGCCACTGAAAAAAAAAACTTTATTTATAAATGACGCGGCACCTACTACTCGTTCCCCTATAACCTTGCGCTTGGCATCTCCAAAATATTAACCTTGCGATGGGCTCTTCGCCTCTTCAGGAAGTCGAGCAATAATGGTAATGCAGTATATATCGTTCTGGCTATATGAGACCGAATGAATTGCTGCATGTCCACCACGTGGGCGAGGGTCGAGGGGCGAGGGAGAGTGCTACAAATGAGTGAATCTACACTCTAAAATACGTCAATATACATCAGTGTTTGGAGCATGTACTAGTAGTTCATATTGAAATCTACTAAAGGACATATATATTCCAAACAATATGATATAATATCTATAACCAAGGTAGCATGGGCGAGGAGTAAACGGAGGGAGTAGTAAATTTTTCTCCTCGTCCTGTGAGCCACCGCGCGCATGGGCGAGGGAGCGGGCATAAGGCGGAGCAAGCTTCACCTCATCCTGCGAGCCACCACGCCCGTGGGCGGGGGAGACGGCGTACTAAGCAAGCTTCTCCTCGTTCTGTGAGTTGACGGGACACATCAAAAGTACTCCAGTGTATAGAGCCTTGCCTCCAAGGTAGGCCCCACATGGTTTGCCTCTTTTTTTGACATAACACGTCAAGTCGCAATTTGTTTGTTCACCCGTGGTAGACGATCCTCCCTCCACCAAGTGGACAACCAGTACACGTGCCAAATTACCATGTGGGCTGCCTTTTTCGTACAGAAATGAGCTCCACCGTGTACCCGCGCGGGTGTGGTTGGGAAAGAGACGGGAGTACGTGCGCCGTGCATGCATCTGTTATCTTCGTGCATGTCCCCCACCTACGTGGGTGTGTGTGAGAGATACAAACCGCGTTCGTGAGTGTTTTTTGTTTTGGGGTGGGGGTGAGGGTGGGGTGGGGGTTGATTTCGTGAATTATTTGTGGGAATGTGTCGATGACATCTCAAACAAAATTTTGCATGCAATGTGTGTGAAATGGAGGCCTATCCATATCATACATAGAGGGTCGGGCAATCCACGAGAAGAGAGGGAGGGGTCATAGCTATCGATAGAGTCGAAGAGAGGATCAAGTGGGTTGGGTGCGAGATCGATGAAGAGAGCCATCGAAATTGTGTGTGTGTGCAAGTCAAAAATATAGGGCGACTGGCCTACCGGAACGTTAGAGGGCACATGTCAAGTTTGTGTGTGGCAGGGAGACATGACTAGAGTGCTCGATGTATGGGTGTGTGTGGGGGGAGGGG